>NW_024545601.1:970000-1124555 GCF_018152505.1 Drosophila elegans | reverse complement strand
GGAGGCCACCTACTACCAATCAGTGACCACCCAGTGCAGCACCAAGAGCGCAAAGGTCACAGACACACATCGTGAACCCACACAAAGCATTTATGCGGTGTGGCGGTCACGGGCATTGACCAGAGGATGCCAAAACCAACGGCTACTTTTCTGCTGGAATTGCGGCATGGTGGGGTTAGCAGCGTAGAGTGCTGCCAGAGATCGGCAAATAGCTAGCGATCCCAGTAGAAGAGAGGCGAGCAGGGGTCGCAAGGTGTTGTCTCTCCAAACTAACTGGCAAATTAATTGAAGAAGAGCAGCAGTAGTCCGCAGCGGTAACGATTGGCGGAACCTCACACAAAGCCACAATCGACACCGGAGCAACAGCGAGCTTTATAAGCGAAAAGCTGGCGGATATACTGGCTGCTAATGGAAAGATTACAAGGAGGAGAAGGCAAGTTAGGTTGGCAGATGGCAGGTGCAGCGGGATAAACACACAGATCGAGGTGGAGATCGATAATAAGCGATTGCCAATGAGCCTGCTGTTCCTACCAGGAGTGGTAGACCCGCTGGTGCTAGGAATTTCCTCATAGGAGTCGGCGCCGAAATAAGGTGTGCAAGACATACAGTGGTGATCCCAGAAAGAAGAAGGCACAACGGGTGGTTAAAGAAAAAATTGTCCGTGGCAGTGGTGCAAACCACCTCTGAGGAGAGCGATGTTGAAAAATTCCTAGAGCAGGAGCTCGCGGAATTTCGAACAATGAGTGGAACATCCAACATAGCCGAGCACCGAATCACCATGAAGGACGACAAACCAATCAAACAGAGATACTACCCGAAAAATTCAAATGTTCAAGGGGAAATCAATGCGAAAGTCGACGAGTTGCTGGAGAAGGGATGCATAGAACACTTCAGATGTCCGTACAGCTCCCCGACTGTCATGGTGAAGAAGAAGACAGGTCAGTGGAGGCTTTGTGTCGACTTTAGACAATGCCAAATCTATTAAAGATGCTTATCCGATGCCAAGGATAAATTACAAATTGGACCAGTTCAGGGAGGCGTGATACGTAAGCAGTCTAGATGTAAAAGATGGCCGGCAAATTTCCCTAGAAGAAAAAAAGCAGGACATTCACGGCTTTCACAGTTCCAGGAAAGGGACCTTTCCAATGTAAAGTAATGACATTTGGCTTGCACTTCGCTTGGACGACTTTCCAGAGATCACACTCGTTTGCGTACCAAGAACCTGAGAGAAGTTTTCCGACGCCTAAAGCAGGCAAACCTCAGGAAAAATCCCGAAAAATGTCAATTCCTCAGAAGCGAACTGCTTTACCTGGGACACTGCGTGACATATCAAGGTATCAGCACTGATCCCGAAAAGGAAGCAGCAATAGCCGAGTTGAAACCACCTAATACCATCCGGAAACTACGCCAATACTTAGGCGTAGCATCTTGGTACAGGCGGTTCGTGCCCGATTTTGCTCGAATAGTGAAACCATTAAATAATCTGTTGCGGAAAGGCACGAAATGGACATGGACTACTGATCACCAGCTGGCATTCGATGAGGTAAAGGCAAGGCTAGTGGCCGATCCTGTGCTGGCATTCCTAGATTTCGATAAGCCATTCGCAAGCAGAAAGCGGGGAGAAGGTAATTTCGTATTCAAGCCGGACCCTGAATGGCGCGGAAAAGAACTATTCAACCAGCGAAAAAGAATGCCTGGCAACCGAGTGGGCGATCCGGAAGCTCAAACCACACTTGGAAGGATACCACTTCAAAGTGGTGACTGACCATATGGCGCTTAAATGGTTGAACAACATCGAAAGTCCCTCAGAAAGGATAGCGAGGTGGGCCTTGGAGCTACAGCAGTATGATTTTGAAATACCGTAACGTTGTCGCTGATGCACTGTCGAGACAGCCAAGGAAACTCCGGAGGACACACAGGAGCATGCAGCTGGGTCAAAGAGATGTGTGAGAAAATCAACACACAGCTCTGATGGGGGAAGCGCGTGGCAGCATGGAAGCTCTGTGTCCAACGGAGGCTGGGAGAAACCGTCCTGAAAGAGAATTACGACTCACCCGCTGAACACGTGGGAAGTCGGAAAACGATTGCAAGGATGCAAGCGCCATATACACCGCAGGAAAATCCGACAGAAAGAGCAAACTGAACCGTTAAGACCATGATAGCTCAGTTTGCAGGACAGAACCAGAGGAACAGGGTACTCCCCGTGTTTCCTCACGCAGGCTCGAGGGCCTCGACTGTCCAGCGCCCTGTACGACAGGGAGACCATCGGCACAACGCCTGAAGATAAGGCTATTAAGATGAAGGAGATCTTCGAAATTGTGCGCCGGAACATGGAGAAAGCTGCTCAGGACCAAGCCAGGCGTTACGGTTTACAATTGTCCTAACAGTGAAATTCAGCATCAAACAGAAAAGGGAAAAATTGGAAATTGGAATTTGGATCTATCTCCTCAGGAAAGAGAATTTATCAAAGGTCGCAGCCAAGCTTGGCATCATCCAGGAGGGCAGGTCGAACGACATGCGAATAGCCCTTTCAGAGTATGTCACGAAAACACAAAACGACCCAGGAATGGCGGAAATTTGGGCTGAGCTGGAGGAAATCTACGACAAACCAGGTTCAAGGGCAAGCTGCAAGTCCCAGACGCCGAACAGGAAGATCCAGGGGCACAAGTCAAGAAAGAAGACCAGAACAGCAAAGGCCTAACGCACCAGACTATGCGAAGGTCGCAAAACAGGTCAGGGAATGGTCTTTTAAGTTTGACGGCACGGAGAAGCCACTGAAGTTTTTGGAATAAGTAGAATGCTCAGCAAACACATACGGTTTGAACCTGAACCTCATTCCCCGAGCCTTGCCAGAATTTCTGCAA
This sequence comes from Drosophila elegans, assembly GCF_018152505.1. Lineage (NCBI taxonomy): Eukaryota > Metazoa > Arthropoda > Insecta > Diptera > Drosophilidae > Drosophila > Drosophila elegans. The sequence goes on along the minus strand of NW_024545601.1, from coordinate 1,121,691 downwards.
GGCAAGACCCTTAAGTGGGTTATTTCGAACAATAAACACTGGAGGACATGGGGAGAGTTCAGCGACAGTTCCCAAAATTATTTCCTGCCAAGGGGATTCTTCTCAAAGCTCGCAGATCAAGGTTAAACAAAGGAAACAGGGTTTCAGAGAGTCGTTCAAGGACTATTTGATCGACATCCAGACCATGATGAGACCACTCGGCTACTCTCCAAAGGGAACTCTCGAGCTAATAAAAGAAAACTGCACGCCTGATCTAAGGATTTCTCGGGAACGTACAAGATAGACGATCTAGAATCTCAAATGGTCCTGGGGTATGAGTATGAAGAACTCGAGAAAGAACGAGAAGCATTATACAAGAAAATATTTTTTTGGCGAAGCAAAGCAACCACACCACAACAGGTTACGTGTAAAAGGTGCAAAGAAGAAGACGGAAACCAAGCGACCATCGACTGACCAAACCAATGGACTCCAAACAAATATAACCACCAGAGCCCGTTATGGAGGCCACCTACTACTAATCAGAGCAACACAAGAGCTCACAGGTCACAGACGCACGTCGTGAGCCCACACGAAGCCTGCAGACGGTTTGGCGATCACGGACATTGGGAACGAGGATGCCGAAACCAGCGGCTTCTTTTCTGCTGAAATTGCGGCAAGGTAGGGGTTAGAGGCGTAGAGTGCTGCCAGCGATCGGGAAATGGCCAGCGATCCCAGCCGCAGAGAGGCGAGCAGGGGTTGCAAGGTGTTGTCTCTCCAACCTAACTGGCAAATCAATCGAAGAAGAGCAGCAGTAATTCGCAGCGGCAACGATTGGCGGAACCTCACACACCGGAACAACAGCGAGCTTTATAAGCGAGGAGCTGTTGGATATACTGGCTGCTTATGGAAAGGTAACAAAGATGAGAAGGCAAGTTAATTTGGCAGATGGCAGGTGCAGCGGGATAAACACACAGCTCTAGGTAGATATAGAGTTCGGCAATAAGCCCATGAGCCTGCTGATCCTACCAGGAGTATTAGACTCGCTGGTGCTAGGATGGAATTTCCTCACAGGAGTCGGTGCCGAAATAAAGTTTGCTGGACATACAGTGGTGATCCCGGAAAGGAAAAGGCACAACGGGTGGTTGTCCGCGGCAGTGGTGCAGATCACCTCTGAGGAATGCGGTGTTGAAAAATTCCTAGAGCAGGAGCTCGCAGAATTTCGAACAATGAGTGGTACATCTAACATAGCCGAGCACCGAATCACCATGCAGGACAACAAACCAATCAAACAGAGATACTACCCAAAAAATCCAAAGGTTCAAGGGGAAATCAATGCGAAAGTCGACGAGTTGCTGGAGAAGGGATGCATAGAACACTCGAGGAGTCCGTACAGCTCCCCAATTGTCATGGTGGTCACTGGAGGCTTTGTGTCGACTTTAGACAGATCAATTCCAAAGATTCTTATCCGATGCCAAGGATAAATTACATATTGGACCAGTTGAGGGAGGCGAGATACATAAGCAGTCCAGATTTGAAAGATTTAAAAAAAACAGCAGGCTATTCACGGCGTTTACAATGCCAGGAAAGGGACTTTTCCGGTGGAAAGTAATGCCATTTGGATTACATTCCGCCTCGGCGACTTTCCAGACAGCACTGGATCAGGTCATTGGACCTGAGAGGTCACCACACGCGTTGGCATACCAAGACGACATCATCGTGATCGGACGTACACTGGAAGAACACAAAAGAAACCTGAGAGAAGTTTTCCGAAAGCAAGCAAGCATCAGGATAAATCCCGAAAAATGTGATTTCTTCAGAAGTGAACTGCTTTACCTGGGACGCCTCGATATTACTGGCCAGGAATGCATAGGGACGCCCGAGCACACGTACGAAAATGCGAGATATGCCTTAAATACAAACCTAGCCAGATGCAGGCAGCTGGGAAGATGCTGACGCAGATACCCGAGGAACCATGAATAACAGTATGCGCAGACTTTGTCGGACCATTGCCAAGATCGAAGCACGGTAGCCAGATGCTGCTAGTGCTGATAGATAGATTTTTAAAGTGGACAGAATTGGTGCCACTACGAACAGCAACGTCAGAAACACTTTTAAAGGCGTTCCGAGAAAGAATCATCGCTATGTTCGGAACCCCAAAGGTGGTAATAACGGACAATGGAGTGCAATTTACCAGCCGAGCATTCTTCTTGAATTCCTCAGCGAAATTCACAGCGCCATATACACCGCAGGAAAATCCAACAGAAAGAGCAAACGAACCGTTAAAACCATTATAGCTCAGTTTGTAGAACAGAACCAGAGGAATTGGGAAGAGAAGTGGCCGGAGATTATGCTAGCGGTTAGCTCAACTACGTCGGAATCAATAGGGTACTACCCGTGATTCTTCACGCAGGCTCCAGAGCCTCGACTGCCCAGCGCCCTGTACGACAGGGAAACCATCGGCACAGGAAAGCAGACGGAAACGCCTGAAGGAGATCTTCGAAATTGTACGCCGGAACATGGAGAAAGCTGATAAGGACCAAGCCAGGCATTACAATTTACGAAGGAGGCAGTGGAATCCAACAACAGGGGAGACGGTCTGGGCGAAGGACACCTTTTGTTGAAGGCAGTCGAGGGTTTCGCGGCTAAGCTAGCGCCGAGATATGACGGATCGTATACGGTGATAGACTTCGTCTCACCGGTTATTTGTAGAATTAGCCACAAGGAAACGCAAAAGGAACGAACCGTCCACATCAGTGAGCTTAGACAACAAACACAAGAACTCGGTACAGGACAACACGGGCAGCGGTGCGGACTATAGCGACGGGCATATGCCAGAGTCTATATAAAACTCAGGATAACACGAGCATACAATGACAGAGCGGACCATAGCGTCGGTCAGGTACCAGAGATTTATAGAATGCAGGACAACATGAGCATGCAACAACAAAAAGAGCGGACTATAACGTCGGGCATATACCAGAGTCCTTATAGTACGCAGGACACAAGGCTGCACAGCGACGAGGCAAACAGATTCTGCGTTGATCCGTTGATACTCAACATAGAATATGGTGATGCACACGACAAGAAACCGAAAAGACCGCAGGCCTACAACAATCCGCAGCGCCGGCAGACTCTGTACCAATCGCGGAAGACTACGACACTATCTTTGTTTTCTTTAGGAAAGAGGGGAGACGGTACAGCTCGAGAGCTTTATCGTAGCTTGCCAAGCCGGAAAAACACGAAAGTGACGCGCACTTACATAAGCGGCCACAATTAATAAAAAAAACACACACACACATAAAATGCAATACAGCTGAGCCGGCAATCTGAAATGATAGATATACATGAAAACCGGGTTCGCAGGGATACAAACCACTTGCCAACTAAATGCAGAACGCCTCAAGAGAGTGATGAACCTAGCAGGGTCATTGACCCCGGCCCCAAGGGTAAGAAAGGTCAACTCTGCAAGCTTTGAAGGAAAGCTTTGGAGGAAAGAATCTATAAGTAAACAACAAATCGATAGGAAATTACTCTTACCATATCATTGTGCGAAGTCACCATAAAAAACGGATTTATAGCGGTCGATTGGCACTATACGATTGTGTCGATCGGTGGGCACGAAATACTGGAAATATTGGCACACGGAGAATCACGTGGGGAATATCGATAACATCGGGTGGAAACGCCAAGCTAGGTCACGGAACCGATAGCAGCTGAAGACCGATCGGCTTGGTGGAGAGTGACCGTACAACGGAGAGTCACACTGGAGAATATCGATAACCCCGATAGCAGCTGGAGACCCTCACAAAGCAGGCAGCGAAGATGTGGCAGCATGGAAGCTCTGTGTCCCACGGGGAAACTGTACTGAAGGAGAATCACGACTCACCAGCAGGTGGACACGTGGGAAGTCGGAAAACAATTGCATGGCTGGCGGCTCGATATTACTGGCCAGGAATGCATAGGGACGCCCGAGCACACGTACGAAAATGCGAGATATGCCTTAAATACAAACCTAGCCAGATGCAGGCAGCTGGGAAGATGCTGACGCAGATACCCGAGGAACCATGAATAACAGTATGCGCAGACTTTGTCGGACCATTGCCAAGATCGAAGCACGGTAGCCAGATGCTGCTAGTGCTGATAGATAGATTTTTAAAGTGGACAGAATTGGTGCCACTACGAACAGCAACGTCAGAAACACTTTTAAAGGCGTTCCGAGAAAGAATCATCGCTATGTTCGGAACCCCAAAGGTGGTAATAACGGACAATGGAGTGCAATTTACCAGCCGAGCATTCTTCTTGAATTCCTCAGCGAAATTCACAGCGCCATATACACCGCAGGAAAATCCAACAGAAAGAGCAAACCGAACCGTTAAAACCATTATAGCTCAGTTTGTAGAACAGAACCAGAGGAATTGGGAAGAGAAGTGGCCGGAGATTATGCTAGCGGTAAGCTCAACTACGTCGGAATCAATAGGGTACTACCCGTGATTCTTCACGCAGGCTCCAGAGCCTCGACTGCCCAGCGCCCTGTACGACAGGGAAACCATCGGCACAGGAAAGCAGACGGAAACGCCTGAAGGAGATCTTCGAAATTGTACGCCGGAACATGGAGAAAGCTGATAAGGACCAAGCCAGGCATTACAATTTACGAAGAAGGCAGTGGAATCCAACAACAGGGGAGACGGTCTGGGCGAAGGACACCTTTTGTTGAAGGCAGTCGAGGGTTTCGCGGCTAAGCTAGCGCCGAGATATGACGGATCGTATACGGTGATAGACTTCGTCTCACCGGTTATTTGTAGAATTAGCCACAAGGAAACGCAAAAGGAACGAACCGTCCACATCAGTGAGCTTAGACAACAAACACAAGAACTCGGTACAGGACAACACGGGCAGCGGTGCGGACTATAGCGACGGGCATATGCCAGAGTCTATATAAAACGCAGGATAACACGAGCATACAATGACAGAGCGGACCATAGCGTCGGTCAGGTACCAGAGATTTATAGAATGCAGGACAACATGAGCATGCAACAACAAAAAGAGCGGACTATAACGTCGGGCATATACCAGAGTCCTTATAGTACGCAGGACACAAGGCTGCACAGCGACGAGGCAAACAGATTCTGCGTTGATCCGTTGATACTCAACATAGAATATGGTGATGCACACGACAAGAAACCGAAAAGACCGCAGGCCTACACCAATCCGCAGCGCCGGCAGACTCTGTACCAATCGCGGAAGACTACGACACTATCTTTGTTTTCTTTAGGAAAGAGGGGAGACGGTACAGCTCGAGAGCTTTATCGTAGCTTCGCCAAGCCGGAAAAACACGAAAGTGACGCGCACTTACATAAGCGGCCACAATTAATAAAAAAAACACACACACACATAAAATGCAATACAGCTGAGCCGGCAATCTGAAATGATAGATATACATGAAAACCGGGTTCGCAGGGATACAAACCACTTGCCAACTAAATGCAGAACGCCTCAAGAGAGTGATGAACCTAGCAGGGTCATTGACCCCGGCCCCAAGGGTAAGAAAGGTCAACTCTGCAAGCTTTGAAGGAAAGCTTTGGAGGAAAGAATCTATAAGTAAACAACAAATCGATAGGAAATTACTCTTACCATATCATTGTGCGAAGTCACCATAAAAAACGGATTTATAGCGGTCGATTGGCACTATACGATTGTGTCGATCGGTGGGCACGAAATACTGGAAATATTGGCACACGGAGAATCACGTGGGGAATATCGATAACATCGGGTGGAAACGCCAAGCTAGGTCACGGAACCGATAGCAGCTGAAGACCGATCGGCTTGGTGGAGAGTGACCGTACAACGGAGAGTCACACTGGAGAATATCGATAACCCCGATAGCAGCTGGAGACCCTCACAAAGCAGGCAGCGAAGATGTGGCAGCATGGAAGCTCTGTGTCCCACGGGGAAACTGTACTGAAGGAGAATCACGACTCACCAGCAGGTGGACACGTGGGAAGTCGGAAAACAATTGCATGGCTGGCGGCTCGATATTACTGGCCAGGAATGCATAGGGACGCCCGAGCACACGTACGAAAATGCGAGATATGCCTTAAATACAAACCTAGCCAGATGCAGGCAGCTGGGAAGATGCTGACGCAGATACCCGAGGAACCATGAATAACAGTATGCGCAGACTTTGTCGGACCATTGCCAAGATCGAAGCACGGTAGCCAGATGCTGCTAGTGCTGATAGATAGATTTTTAAAGTGGACAGAATTGGTGCCACTACGAACAGCAACGTCAGAAACACTTTTAAAGGCGTTCCGAGAAAGAATCATCGCCATGTTCGGAACCCCAAAGGTGGTAATAACGGACAATGGAGTGCAATTTACCAGCCGAGCATTCTTCTTGAATTCCTCAGCGAAATTCACAGCGCCATATACACCGCAGGAAAATCCAACAGAAAGAGCAAACCGAACCGTTAAAACCATTATAGCTCAGTTTGTAGAACAGAACCAGAGGAATTGGGAAGAGAAGTGGCCGGAGATTATGCTAGCGGTAAGCTCAACTACGTCGGAATCAATAGGGTACTACCCGTGATTCTTCACGCAGGCTCCAGAGCCTCGACTGCCCAGCGCCCTGTACGACAGGGAAACCATCGGCACAGGAAAGCAGACGGAAACGCCTGAAGGAGATCTTCGAAATTGTACGCCGGAACATGGAGAAAGCTGATAAGGACCAAGCCAGGCATTACAATTTACGAAGGAGGCAGTGGAATCCAACAACAGGGGACACGGTCTGGGCGAAGGACACCTTTTGTTGAAGGCAGTCGAGGGTTTCGCGGCTAAGCTAGCGCCGAGATATGACGGATCGTATACGGTGATAGACTTCGTCTCACCGGTTATTTGTAGAATTAGCCACAAGGAAACGTAAAAGGAACGAACCGTCCACATCAGTGAGCTTAGACAACAAACACAAGAACTCGGTACAGGACAACACGGGCAGCGGTGCGGACTATAGCGACGGGCATATGCCAGAGTCTATATAAAACGCAGGATAACACGAGCATACAATGACAGAGCGGACCATAGCGTCGGGCAGGTACCAGAGATTTATAGAATGCAGGACAACATGAGCATGCAACAACAAAAAGAGCGGACTATAACGTCGGGCATATACCAGAGTCCTTATAGTACGCAGGACACAAGGCTGCACAGCGACGAGGCAAACAGATTCTGCGTTGATCCGTTGATACTCAACATAGAATATGGTGATGCACACGACAAGAAACCGAAAAGACCGCAGGCCTACAACAATCCGCAGCGCCGGCAGACTCTGTGCCAATCGCGGAAGACTACGACACTATCTTTGTTTTCTTTAGGAAAGAGGGGAGACGGTACAGCTCGAGAGCTTTATCGTAGCTTGCCAAGCCGGAAAAACACGAAAGTGACGCGCACTTACATAAGCGGCCACAATTAATAAAAAAAACACACACACACATAAAATGCAATACAGCTGAGCCGGCAATCTGAAATGATAGATATACATGAAAACCGGGTTCGCAGGGATACAAACCACTTGCCAACTAAATGCAGAACGCCTCAAGAGAGTGATGAACCTAGCAGGGTCATTGACCCCGGCCCCAAGGGTAAGAAAGGTCAACTCTGCAAGCTTTGAAGGAAAGCTTTGGAGGAAAGAATCTATAAGTAAACAACAAATCGATAGGAAATTACTCTTACCATATCATTGTGCGAAGTCACCATAAAAAACGGATTTATAGCGGTCGATTGGCACTATACGATTGTGTCGATCGGTGGGCACGAAATACTGGAAATATTGGCACACGGGAATATCGATAACATCGGGTGGAAACGCCAAGCTAGGTCACGGAACCGATAGCAGCTGAAGACCGATCGGCTTGGTGGAGAGTGACCGTACAACGGAGAGTCACACTGGAGAATATCGATAAGCCCGATAGCAGCTGGAGACCGATCGGCACGACATAGAGTGACCATCCAACAGAGAGGACAAAGCACGGAAATCGAGAAAGTCAACGGTGGAAACGTCGGGGCGGGAATTCAAAACTCTATTGAGAAACGTTTGGGGCGGGAATTCAAAAGCCTATGAGGAAATGTCTGGGGCGGGAGATTCAAAATCTGGAAGAAGATCGGCGCTGTGGAACTTAAGAAGGAGTTATGAGCATCGTGGGAATCATCTATAAGAACGAGTCGGTTAGAAGGATGCAAGTTAACGAGAACAAGTACGAGGAGAAGACACGTCGAGGGAGAGATGTTAGAATGTGGAGTATACCAATGCAGAGAGAACAGCGAGACTCTTTTTCGTTCCCGAAGTGAGGGGAGAATGTGAGGAGTTGAATAACTCCCCACAAGAATGCAAGCATAGTAAGCGCATGAATGCAGTGGCCTAGCAGTTACCAGTTCCGCTGCGAATTCGCCCGTAGTAACGGTAGTGCGGCGAGAGAGAGTGGTGCCCTGAGCACCACACAACAGAGCAGCGAAGGGCCATAGGCAGAAGGGAATAACGGGACGGCACCGGACTTCGGACCCTGATATTGATGTCGTGCGCAGAGGGCGAAAGGTCGAACGGTAAAACCGTGGACTTTGGACCAGGAGACAAGGAGACGCCAACAACCAGCGATAAACAGAGGCCTATACCAAGTCAACAAGTAACCGTCAAGTGAACCAGTTACCAGTGAAGTATCGTGAAGAACCAAGTAAAGCCGTGCGGAGTCATCAAGGAAACAAGATCGCCACGTCGAGACGTTCGCGACTTAGAGCTAAAGTCTCCGAATTGAGACACAGGTAGCTGAGGTCCTTAAGGCATCACACGGCTAAGTCCAGGAGCTTTGTCTTAACTTCTGTCGCGATTTGAGCTTGGCATCCCACCCGGCGTGTACGACAGAGTTGAACAAATAGAGTCCTTCGACGCTGAGCCCACGGTTCCTCGTGGACTTAAAATAGCTGCCTGCCTACAAGGACTGCATTGCCGAACTCCGGCGTATGCCTGATCGTCCTGCAGGAACTGTACAAGGTCCTGGTGCGACTAGCCCGGAATGACGCGCGTTTGTTCAGATGGTGTTTTGAAAGGCGTATGCGTTGAGGGCACAGCAGTTCAACTCTATAGTCCCAGAACGGCAACTTACCGAATAGTGAGCGCTACGCCAACAAGGAGCGGAGCCAGTCGAGACATCTGTAGGCAGAGCGAGGACAACGAGAACACCCAGGACGACGAATATAAATATGTTGGATTCTAAAGTCTGCGGCAGAGAGGGTAGCGTGGAAGCGTTCGTCTAGAACCTGGCTTTTGACCCAGGGAATGCGTTGGCAGCTTCCGGCGTACGCCGGAACCGTCAGGTAGAAACTGAGCCGACGTCCGGTGCGACCGGCGGGGACAGAGCAAGGGACAGGCGGGGCTAGAGCAAGGGACAGGAGGCTGCGGCTGCGAAAGGCGTATGCCTTGAGAGCACAAGTACTGGACATTACTATTTAAAACATGCAATTGACAATCAACATGCGGAGTTTGGTATATGGATGACCAGTCGCAAGTAGCAAATTCAAGCTGAAGTCTTGTTAGTTCGATGTTCTTATAGTCTCTATAATTGACTAATCGAAGTCAAGACGAAAACTTGGCTTCGCCTTGAGCTGAGTGCTTACCATTTAACAGATCTCTATAATCGTGTCAGGCCATTGCTAAATTTTCCCATTGAGAGTGTTTTCCCGTGGACAGACACCGAGATCACTTTACACTGTATCAAAACCCATCCCTCGTCGTTGTCTGTTTTTGTTTCGAACCGGGTTGCAGAAATTCAGGAGTGGTCGGAGAAAGAGATTTGGAGTCACGTTCCCACGAAAGTCAACCCAGCAGACATAGTGTCCCGAGGATGTGACGTAGAGGTGCTTACTACGTCCATTTGGTTCGGTGGACCTTCGTTCTTGCTCGACTCAGAAAATAATTGGCCTGCAAATGGAAATTTCGAACTGCCGGCTGATGTAGTGTCGATGGAGCTACCCAAATCGGCACTAGCTCTCGTAGTCAGCCCAGATCCAAATTATATGCTTCAGAAAAAAGAGTTCTTTTTGTCGCACCTGAAGCTTCTGAGAGTGTTCGTGTGGGCTTTCCGTTTTATTCATGGGTGCAGAAAGGTGTCGAAGCCATTTGAAAAAGTACTTCGCCACGGGAAATTCAGGGACGACATGAAAAAAAAATTCGAAGATATAAACCGGCAAAAACGAGTATTCGAAAGCTAAACCGTTTTCAGGAAAATAAATTAAATTGGTGTTCCTTGACATTGATACGATTTGGGGGTCGGATATTAAATGCTCCTATCCCGTACGAAGCGAAATTCCCGTTGTTGTTGTCTAAAAGCTCACAGTTCGTCAGATCTTATGTTCACATCTGCATCTTACGAATTGTCACGTTGGCCCACGAGCTCTCGTAAGTCGTCTGCGCGAGAAAATATGGCTAGCTAATGCTCAAGAAGTCTGCCGACGAACAGTTCGGTCGTGCATGCGCCGCTTTCGCTGCAATCCGCAACTCTTAACGCAAATTATGGGGAACTTGCCAGCAGGTAGACGTTAGCTCTCCATCCATTCACTATCTGTGGCGTTGATTTTTGTAGTGCCTTCAGCACAACGTATCATATCCGTGGTAAGCCAAGACGTACGTCGCCTTGGTCGTCTGTTTTGCGTCCAAAGCGGTTCACTTAGAATTAGTGTCTGACCTAACCACTGATGCGTTCTTCTTGGCATTTCAAAGGCTCGTGAGACGTCGCGGGATTCCGGAGAAGGTGTGGTGCGACAACGCCGCCAACTTCGTCGGCGCAGATCGACACATGAAGGAGTTCCGAACCCGTCTGGAGGAGTACGGTGGCGGTATTGAAATATCCGCAACAAAAAAAGGATGCGAACTTGCGTTCATACCGCCCAGAGCACCGCTCATCAGCGAACTATGTGATGCGGGTGTGAAGTCTACAAACCACCTGTTCCTTCGGACGGTAGGCCAAGACCTCTTGACCGCGGAGGAGCTCGGAACTCTCCTCACCGGCGTGCAGGCCGTGCTCAACTCCAGGCCCCTAGGAGCTCCAAGCAGCGAACCGAACGACGGCAAAGCCCTGACCCAAGGTCATCTGGTCAACGGTGGCGCCCTTCTGGCCCCACCATCAGCGGCGTTCCCGGACCAGATCAGCCTGACTGGCTTGCGACGAGGTGTCTTGTGTCTCAGGCACAGGTTTTGGCAGCGATCGTCCCGGGAGTAAGTCTCCAGCCTCCAGCAGCGATCCAAGTGGCACCATGGGGAGCCCAACATCGTCGTGGGAGCGTTTGTCGTCGTCGCCGAAGACAACCTTTCGACCCAGCAGTGGAGAATTGGCCGTGAGGTAGCGGTGCACGCCAACGCCGATAGCAAGGCTCGCGTTGCGGACGTCAGGACGCAAAAGGGGGAGTATCGGCAAGCAGTCCACCGACTGGCCCTGTCGCCCGTTCTGGGTTGAAGGACGTCGTCCCTTCAGAGGTGGCGTTGTTTGCACTTTTGGCGCTAGTATTTGAATTCCCAAGGTGCCTTTCCTATTTGTGTTGGCATTTTCCCGCCACTTGTTTTTGTGAAGTTTTGTAATTTTGGCATATTTCGCAGCGTCTTGCCTAGCTCTGTATTTCCCTGTGCATTCCTTGCCAGTAGTATGACGCCAATATCTGGTGCTTTGTTTTCCTGATCCCTCGATGATCTGCCGTTGCTTCGCTGTGGTTTTCTCTCAGAATTCGTTCCCGTTGGTTCTTTAACACGCATAGTTTCCACGGTTCCAGGTCTTCGTCTGCAGTCCATGACGGTAGATGTCTATTTTGCTTTTCTTCCATTATTGAGTAATCTGGCCATGCTTCTACATCTCATTCTATTGTCAGGAATTTCTGCTTTATCCATTCGTCTTCCTCAAATCGCCTCCGTGTACTTCTTCCTCGAGCATCCGGGGTGCGTCTGCCACGATATTTAGCTTTCCCTTTTGGTTAGCGTACTACAAAGAGTATGGCTGCATTGCTAATGCCCATCTGGCAATCCGTCCTGATGGGCTCTCGACCGAGTTGAGCCACTTTAGAGCTTTGTGGTCAGTGATGTCGGCGAAGTGATATTTCTCCAAGTACATCCTCATTTTCTGGATGCCCCAATGGATTGCCAGGCACTCTTTTTCGGTGGGCGAGTATTTTTGCTGTCTTTGTAACTGTTCGACTGGTGTACGAGATGACGTGATCGCCGTTTTCTTCCTCTTGTGTTAGGACTGCTCCTAATCCGCAGTTACTTGCGTCCGTCTGGATTATAAAGGACTTATCAAAGTCAGGGCACTTTAGGACTGGTCCTTCTATTAGAGCTTTCATCAGGTTTTTGGTTGCCCCCTCTGTCCCCTCGTTCCATTTAAACTTCGTACCCTTCTTGACCAGATGGTATAGTGGTTGCGCCAGTTCTGTGAAGTTAGGGACGAACCTTCTGTACCATGAGGCTACTCCCAGGAAGCTGTGTACTTGCTTGTATGGCCAAGATAATTAAGCTCTTCGTTGAAGAAGTGGCATTTCTCTGTGTTGATGTTTAGCTTCTTTCTTCTTTCTCCAAGTTTTCCCGTTTCGTTCGTCCGATGACCACTATATCATCCAGGTATGCTAATGCGAATTGTTCCATCTCTGGTCCGATGACTTCGTCCACTTGTTTATCAAAGATTAATTGCATTGGCTTATGTAACTCGCTTTCTTTTCCCGTGTCTGGCTAGTTTGTTGGCTAGTTCTCTGCAGATAAAACTCCGTGTGGCTCCACCTGTGTTGCCTGTATTGACTTGTGCGAGCAAGCGTCAACCATTGAATGTTTTTGCCGTGCGGGTGTGGTGTGGGCCCTGGGTGCCCGCTCTGATCCTTTGGCCTCTGTCGTTTCCCGTCGTTTCATTCTGGCGACAACAGTGAATCGTATGCGTTTCATCGTGTCCGCATATCCAGCAGAACGGTCTTGGCTGACTGTTGCACCCCAGTGCCCTGTGTTTCACTGCTGTGCACCTTGAGCATCTATTATTCATGTCGAACGATCTTGTAATGCCTCTGTTTAGTGCTTGTGGTAGCTCTTGGGGTCTTGGTGGTTGCTGGTGTCACTAGTGCGTTTCCTGTGCTTGTTGTGTTTTCTGCTGTGTTGTGCGTTCCTGTTATTGGAGGGCCTCGAATTTCTCGGCTAATCTGAGGTTTTTTGCTATTGTTCGACATTCTCCACGTTTAGCACACCGTTTGAACTCTACTCGACTGTTTCGGTAGACCACTCCAGTAGTTTCTCTTCTGTGAGCGTAGTGAATCTCAGGATTTTCAAGAGTTGTCGCGTATATTGCTTCGCTGGCTCATCCTCACCCTGGTGCCTACGTGTGACGTTTTCCATTGCTTTTTCATCTTGGTCCGCTGGTCTGTAGTATTCCAGGAATTCGTTTATAAATGCACTCCATGATGGCATTGGGGTTGGGTGGGTGTGCCACCAGTCAAAGGCACAGCCTCTGAGCAGCTCCCGCTGCTCAACTGAGTTCTATCCCGTAAGCCTCGGCTAATTCCTCCGTTATGCTGGCGCCGGGGCGCCAGTTATTCTCCCCAACTTCGTATTACTCCCATTGTGGCCACTTTATTCCCCAAGGTCCTTGTGGGTTTGGGTACTAGTTTTACTTCGTAAAAATCAGTTGTGTTCGGTACTTGCATGCATTTTTGGTTTTCCTTCTTGATGTGTTGCTCTGTGTCCGTTATCCCGCTAGTGGTTTTCAGTTGTGACAGCTCATGAAGGCGTTTATAGTTCCTTCGCTGTGGTTGCCGTTCTTTATGAACTCCGACATATACCTCCGCATGTCCTCGCACAGTATGACTGGCTTGATTTTGAATTTTATCAAACATTCTTCCAGTTGGGCATTATTGGTTTGCTTATCGAGCCTCAAGCTAACTTGTCCGCCATTATGTTTATTTTGTGCTGTGTTGAGGAAGAGGGTAAACAATCTTAGACGTACTTATACAAGGTTATAGTCAATTGTTTTTCATTTGTTGGGGCGCCACTGTAACGACCCTGTTTCGGGAGGCGGTATAGGTCGCCATGTCCAGAATTCGACACAGAAATTTATTTTTTCTATAGATCGGTTAGCCTCCCTTTCCCCATAATGACACAGAGAAAGGACTCTATAAAGTATATTTATATTTTCTTCGGTTGGATATAACTAAAGTTTAATCTTGAATTCGACCTGCCGTTTCCGGGTCGGGGGCCGGAAACGTGACTTCTGGGTGGAACTCACTGGTATGGGCCTGAATTCGTAAGCCTGACCGGGCTCAATGATCATGACCGAGCTGAATGCGTATTCGTAAGCCACTCCGGCGTCGGTGATCCTCACCAGGTCGCAGAGCCGACTTAAAATCGCACTCTTACGGATTCACCACCACTAACAAGAATATCTACCAGTACACTTACCCGGATATTCTTCCTGGCTGATTACTCGAAGCTCGTCGGAAAGCAAGTGACTGGTCTGGCAGTGTATCCGCTTATATGGGAGCCGAGTAATGTGACCTGTGCGAGCGATTGGGATAATACCGCCTCGATAGCTTGTTATCGGGTCATGTCTATCGACTATCGATATCTCCACTTAAATGTGTGCACTTGTCATTTGCTTTTAGCGCTCGTTTTTTAATAGTTGAGCGGGCGTAGGAATTCCAAATAAAAACCCATTGTTTTGGAATGTTCGGTTTGGTTATTTTATTTCTGTTTTAAATGTTTGTATATTGTTTTTGTGAAGGTGGGCCGTCGCAAGACTCCATAGAATTAGTAGGCCGCTTAATTTTTAATGTGCGTTTTAGACCTTTAAGACACAATGCTAAAAGGGCCCGCGCGTAACAATCTCGAGCTTGGTTTCGTTGGGCCACTTGTTTTTATTGGTTGTAGTGCATTAACGTTAAAATAAAAACAAATAAAAAAATCTTTACAAGCATTCAGCAGATCCATTTTAACACGCAAAACCATGTATCTAATTTAATTAATCTGATTAGCAAGCTATAACTTTTATCTCTTAAACGTAAAGTTAACCTAAATTGGTTTACATATTTTGTTTTTTAATATTTCTTTTTGTGAGCACGTGTTGTTTTTTTTTGAATATTAGCCCAAAGTTTGGTGTATTCTTTAAATAAAAGCTTACCAGTAAAATAACTGATGGCAAATTATTGTTCCAAATATTTATGGTAAAAGTTTTTGAAGAGTTTAGCATTTTTAATTGGTCCCACATTTGAAGCTTTGAAATTACAAAACCAAATGTATACGTTGACATCGGCTGAGTGATGTAAAAAAAGTCCAACCAGTAGCCGTTTAATATAGGGCTGAAATTAATAATTAAATAATTAGAATTGAGAAAACTGTAATATTTTTTAAAACATGAAAGTTTTGATTTATATGCGTATATATTTAAGAGTATCATTGTGGACGGCAGTCCACGTAGTGACCATGAGCACCGGTACTATTTATAGTCGCAATATTCGTAATCAGGAAAGAATGGTCCGATCTTAATAAATGATACAGAATTAACGCTACATTTGGTTTCATAAGATTTTGTGCATACTAAAAATTTTAGAAAGTCATTTGGCTTCGCATAAATGGGGGTGAAAGTAGGAAAAAAATGTTTTCCTCATATTGGAGCTGTTGGGGCCATATTCTATGTGGCACTGTTCTTTTCTGGCTTTAATTACGCGTCCATAGACATCTCGGTCATCTCAAACCGAAAATCTGTTCAAAAGATATTCCACAAATAAATTTATTTGGAGCATTTTTGAAATTACGACATTTGTCCTCTTGTATGTTTGTACCGTGAACTTTTAGACTTAGGGTCTTTTTACTGTATCAAACAGCTCGCATTGAAGAACGTTTGTTTTACCACTTTTAGAAAAAACCGCTATCTCAGTGGGAAAACGGATAAATAGGCTATATTTTACGCGCCCACCGCATCCTAACATCTAAATCTACGGGTACGTACTATTTTTCGTTGAACAGGTATTTTTAACGGCTATTTATGATTGTTGGCATAATTTATTCAACATAAATAATATGGTAGCCAGAAATGCGTTTTTTTTTATTAACATTTTAGCGATTTTCTTCTGTCTTGCGTACTTATAGCTCTTGAGATTTCGCACCATTAGATATATTACACCAAGACGCGACTCAAAAAGACTGGACAAATATATGTGTGTGTTCGTTCACTTTTTATGCTGCTTGATTGTTTTTGCATACCACAGCAGTTCTATTTGACAATTATATTATGAAAAGAATACAGAAATTTTTAAATCGGGTTCGCTGGCATTGGAAGTTGTTTATGGGTCAAGAAACCGTTCGAAATTAAGCCCCCAGGAAGTTATAAAAAAGGTCCCTAAATAAGTGAATTTTATGATAGGCTTCAACTGGTCTCCACCGGAGACACCAGTTCCATTCATGTCCTTCTGACCTCTTCCCAGGACTACAGCCTCCACCGGAGTGCTGATTCCCCGTAGAAGGAACTGTCCGAAACCCCCTCCCGCCCAGTCGTCGGAAACAGGTAGACTTGCACACAGACAGACGAATAGAGCTTTATTTCAGACAGACGAATGAAATTGCCTCTGGACTCGAACATCTCGAGCGACCTGGTTCATGCCTAGTACAAGCGGATAGCGTCGGCCAGAGAGATAGATTCAGTCCTCCCGCCCTTGTATTGGTGGAATCCGTACAGACTTGAACCTCTCGAGCGACCTGGTTCTTGCCTGGTTCAAACGGATAGCGTCGGTTTGTATGGATGTGGTCTGCCCGCCCCCTCCCCCCTCTTGGTCAATCGGTTTCCTCTGGACTCAAACCTCTCGAGCGACCTGGTTCTTGCCTGGTTCAAGCGGATAGCGTCGGCAAGAGAATACCCAAAAAAAATTAGTTGGTTCCCTAAAAATGCTATGTCGGTCTTGCACGTGATTTGATAATATTATATACGGACTATACAATTTTAAATTAAAACGCATTAAATTTTTCTATTAATAAAACAAAGACAAATGATTTTAGTAGTTATTGAAAAGAGTCATAAAGTCGCACGGCTATTCTGAGACAAGGTTCCGATTGCGAGGCCTCTCAATTCAGACTGTCACTGATGTTGGGGACTTTATATGTGCAAATAAAATTAAATTAAATATACCTGCGAAGAGGAATTTAAGGTGGGGACACAAACTATTTTTGATCTTTGTTCCGAAAAATTGAAAATTATAATAATAATATTATTAATAATTTTTCAGATATGCCCTACATCCGGTATTCCGATTTTGAAATCGTATTGTTTAATACGTTAAACAATAAATCTTCAGATGTTAAAAGTCCTAGTTCTAAGGATGCGAAGAATCCTCCGTTGGGCGCCAATTCTGTTACGTAGGAGTATTAGTGCCCAGTCCAAAGGACTTGGGCCGAGGGAGTTGCGTCCTGGGTAGGCACGCTGGTTGCCGGAGTGGGTGGGAAAAAGATAGAGATCGTTCAGTTCGTTTTGTCGTTTGTCGTCGCTGTCCACAAGCTTCTCAAGTATCTAGTTCGAGCGCTTGACCGAATTTTGATCGGCAGCGTGTGGCTGCTTTACCCTGCCCCTTCATACCTCCCGTATGCCGATGGATCGCCGCCGGCCACTGCAATGCGATCCCCTATTGTCAATGTCGTCAGTCGAAAGTTACGTCATTGTTCTTGACCCGAGTTTTTCCATTTGCGCCAGCTCAAATAAAGAGTAAATTAGGGTGCTAAATTAATTAAATTGAGAAATATTCTACGCGGTATATATAATATTTGTATTAACGTATAATAAAACTGATAAGAATGAATATAAATTCAAGAATAATATTTGGGGTTAAGTTATAAGAATAATAATATGGATATTAAATGACCCTAAATATATATATATATATATATATCTAAATATCTATATATTTAAATGTTTAAATTGCACATAGATCTATGTATATACGCATATGTGTAAATATATGTGTATATATGTATACTTTTTGCTTGAATAATATTTTGAGTTCATTTATAAAAAATTATAATAGGGATCTACAGGACTTTAAATTTAATGTATGATATATATCTGAATGTTTAAGTTGCACATAGATCTAGATATAAACGCATATATATATATATATAGATACTTTTGCTAGACAGTGAGTCGAACGCAACTCATTTAACCCTTTTTACTTCCATCGACGAAAGCTCTCATTGTGGTATTCAGGGTTTGGGAAATTAATCATACACATATGCATAAATATATTTATATAAGTGCAAATTCACTTAACATTATTAGTAAAATGTTTGATTAATTTATATAAAAAAAATTATGTTAATTGTCATTTCTTGGGCAATTGTGCGATGTTGGTCTTATTTCACAAACAGAAGAAAAAGTTATTCGCTTTATTACGATACGTATTGTGACGGTTGACGGTAGCACTTCTAGCTGCGGCTTCTTCTGGTGACTCCAATTACAAATAGAAACATTGGTCTTTTGCTTACATTTAATTGTTTGTTTATAATTGATGGGTTTCGTTGGTTGTTTTGCCGAAATTGAAATAGTAATATTGAAGTAATTGTCATTTTTGTACGGGTGGATTTCTTAGTGCTGGCTCCTTTCTGGCCAATGGGCAGTGGCAGCTATGAGTTTCTCCAGCTCGTGTCCGTGGTCCCGACGACTCTGCGCAGCTCGCTTGTACATTCGTAGGAAGTTAAGAATCAACATAAGGATAAAGAGTTCAGTAATGAGGCACAAAACATTGTAGACTTTGGTTATGTCCTCCTTGAGGTCTACAATTTCGACGTTGTTCACCACGTTTGACGTGTTGTCGGATGCTTTCGAGGTTGTAGATCCCATGATATATAAGTTATATTTCTATCGGTTTCTAAGTTCAATCACTCGGATAGGTCCTCCGATTACTGTTTTTGCCAGTAGAGGACTTAACGCGGTTCCGCGGTCGTTTCTGTCTCGACTCCCTATTTCAATTATCTTGGACTCTGACTGTCCAATTCGCAATCATCTTGGACTGTCTTCTTCGAACCTAAGGTGGTGCTCTTTTATACCGGTGGTATTTATTTCCCCCTTGGGAGTTATTCAGCGTTCAAGAGTTCAACCCACTTCGCTTCACTTTTTTATTATTACTTTATGCGTATTTGAATGAGCAGAAATCTATGCAAGGCTATTTCGAGATATAGCTGTGAGAGAATAAGTATAATGCAATTAAAAATAATGCAATTAAGGCCAGATATGGCCGGGGTGGTACGAAGCTACCCTATAGTACCTTATGGTAACGTTGATCAGCTGCATCTCACTCGCTCTCTCGTTATTTTGGTTTTTAAGAAATTCAATAACTTTACTTTTGGATTACGTTACAAGTTTATTTTTACAGTCTAATATTGGGTCCGCACAGTACTGCGGTGGTTACAGAAGTGCGCTCTTAAATACTAGTGGGTTGGCCTCTTAACCAACTCCAGTCCTCAGGCGTCAGCATGCCGTTGGCAGACGCGGAAGTACGGTAGCCGACGGCAGTGGTTTTGGTTGGTTCGCTTGTTGCGCTACGGATGCGAGCGCTGCACTTTATCTAGGGCAGTGGTAGGGGTGGCGGCTGTTGAGCTGAGACAGCTAGCGGACGGTCAACAGTCTTCCGATTGCTTGTTGCTGCCGTTGCTCTTCTGCCGCTGACGTTCTGGTGCTGCCGCTGTCGTTCTGGCGCTGCCGCTGCATCGCTGCTGACGCATCTCTGCCGCTGTTTAGCTGCTGCTGCCGCCGTCGCTATTGCTGGTGCTGCCGCTGTCGCTATTGCTGCTGCTGCCGCTGTAGCTCTTGTGGCCCAGCGGCCGGGTCATTGCAGCCACTTGAATTGAATGTGTACGATGTGGGTGGCCGAGGGGTCGAGTGAGAAGGGTCGTCGTCGGGTATCGTGGATGGCGAGAGGGGGTCAAGGGAAGGGGGCGCTAGCCGGTTTTAACTTTTATATATATATATATTATATATAAATATATATATATATATATATATAAATATAAATATATATATATAAATATAAATTAGATTTTTCACTTTGCGATATATTAAAAAAAAGCGATTTTTACTTTTAATATACAGAGTAGTTTTATTGGTAATGTCTTTATAGTTAGGTTCCCAAAATTGAACTGTCTTTACAATTGCATTATTCTTATAACTATGGCTTTTATCGGTGACAGCAACGCTAACAGCGAAAGTGGACTTCGATCAGAAGATTTCGATTGGTTGAATTGGTGGCCTGATGGGTGGGTTGTCAGGCCGCATCTTTTGTTTATTAAATTTGGATTGGTCAAAGCTTTTATGCTGATGAATGGGTTCTCATGCTGGACCCTTTGTTTAAAAGTTAAAAAGTAAAGGCGTGTGAAATGTTTATAATAAGGGGACTGTTGATAACAGACGTGGGAAATGTTTATGTCTAACGGGAAATGTTTATGTCTGATTAATTTGAATAACTCCTATAGGAGGCTCTGAAATGTTATGTTTGACAAATGAATTAATGGGTGTCTCGGGATATACAGGCTAGGTGTTACATATATACAGGATATATATAGGCTGGCTTGATGTCTGGAGTATTTGGTAATACATCTCTTATATATATAATTACTTCATTTGTCAAGCCTAATTAATCTCCAAATTAAACTATATCTGGAAAGCAAAGTAGTTTGAATTGTACTTGGTGTTGTTGTCTATTGCCACATGGCAACATCTTTATTAAATTTGTAATAGCTGGTCGTCAAAGTGCGCAGAAATTTCTGGAGAAATATTTTGCAAAGTTGTGAATAAACATGAATCTGCGCAGTAAGAAAAAGTTTGGATTTGATTTGAGCGAAATGAGTCAACCATAGTCAGAAGACGAAATGGATTCCGAAAAGAATAATACAATCATGGATTTAAAAGAGAAGGTCCCCGAACAGGAATATGATGGACACGACTTATTAGCCTGAGTGATAGCCAGGCAAACCAAGCCATACTTATTGAATCCCGTTTGGTGAATATGTGTAAAAGTGAAATCAGATCTACTGTTGTTAGAAGAAACTACAAAGCGTGCATTGGCACGCCCACATCCTGCTCAGCAAAAAGATTGCTACAAGAGCCGCAGCATAGAGGCGCACACATTCTTGGCGCAACTGGAGGCGCAGCTGATCTTGGCGCTCATGAGTCGCAGACAATCCTGGCTCGCATGAAGGTGCAGCTATTCTTGGCGCTATTGGAGGCGCAGCTGATCTTGGCGCTCATGGAGTCGCAGGCAATCCTGGTCGCATGGGGGCGCAGTCATTCTTGGCGCTTATGGAGTCGCAGCCAATCCTGGCTCGCATGGAGGCGCACACATTCTTGGCGCATTTGAAGGCGCAGCTGATCTTGGCGCTACTGGAGGCGCATACGTTCTTGGGGTTAATGGAGTCGCGGGAAATCCTGGCTCGCAGGCACACCTGATCTTGGCGCTCATGGAGTGTCAGGCAATCCTGGCTCGCGTAGAGGCGCAGCTAATCATAACGGCACTGGAGAAGCATTTAGTCGCTGGTCTGCTGGAGGATGTCATGGCTTCAACGTTGCTGGAATATGCTTTCAATTTCAAAATAGAAATGTCAGTATGTACGGGCTTGATAACGTTGGTGGTGTTGATGGGCATGGTATAGGAAACAATAATAGCAATGTAGTTCAATGTCAGCACTCCCGAAGTATACATCCAAGAATACTTATAGGCTTACCAGAATTCAATGCCAGTCCAGAATCGTGGCCTGTATTTTCAACCATGTCTTGGGAATCATCGAACGTATATGGATATACAAACTTGGAAAACCTTTTGAGGTTGCAAAAGAGATTTATAGAAGTGGCTAATAATGATTTTAAGGATCTATTAATTAATCCGGCTAATGTTGGATACTTTATGGAACGACTTCAGTTTACTTATGGAAGGCCAGAAATGTTAATAAATAGTCAAATGAGCATGGTTAATAGCCCCGGTTACAGAAAATAATTTTAAAAAATTGGTCGTAGTTGCTTCTAAGGTAGAGAACTTGCTTATATTTTTGAAATCAGCAAATGCAACTCAGCATTTACAGAATCCTGCTCTGATAGAGAGCTTAGGAGGTTAGATGCCACTTAGTAAGCGAGTTCAATGGATAGAATATTCATCGCCACTTCAGCCATATCCTAATGTAGACCACTTCAGCAATCGGTTGAGCACTATGGCAAGAAGCATTGCAACGGCAACCATTGTAACCCCAGTTAATATTAAACAAGCGAAAAATGACAAGGGTTTACAGAAATCTTTTTAACATTCTTCGAATAAAGCACCTAAAGGGAACAAGGTGGAATGTATATAATTATAAGTTTTCAACTCCGTTTATATAAGAAAATATAATTTTATTTGATTCAACTGATGGTTACAGAGCTTTTACTTATTAGTGAAGAACACCGACCTATTAGATTGAGGTCTCAAACTGAACTTAACTTGCTGATCTGATTCTGTTGACGATCAAGACTCGGTCTCGAGCTTTTCGGGATTTGAGTGAGTTGAGAAATTGTTCTGCGAAACTTTCGATTTCTTTTGAGTGAAACTTTAATTACTTTTGGATTCAAGTGTCTTGACTCTTGGATACAAGTGCGCTCTTAGATTTTACGACTTTGAAATGTCTGTGGATTGAAATAGGAGTTTATGTGTCTGCGAGCCGAACTTTGATTATCTTTGAACGTGTGAACGTGACAATCGTGGTGAATTGTTTAGTCAAGTGGCTTGGGTGATAAGCTGGGACTGACATTTGGGGATTTTCCGTTGACCTTCGATTTTGGGCTCTTGTTACAAGTGTGTATTTTAGGGAAGTAAAGGGTATATTGTGGATACGTAAAGTAATGGGTATATTCAGAGTGTTATGGGACTGTGTATGTGTTGCTTAAATATATGCAGAGTCTTATATGAATATGGTCATGTCACTCCCCCAATCTTTGAATTTGGCCTGACCTCAGGGCGATAACGTAGGGTATAACATAATATTATCTGCTGCAATATTTTCCTCAGTAGTTTTTACATTCTTATTTGTTATGATTGGTTGTTATTTAGAATATTTTACAATAAGTTTCTTAGGAATATTTTTAAATTTGTAAATTGAATATAATGTTAAACTTATTATAGTGATTACAAATGTGGTTAAACATATAATCTGAAATGTATTGTAATATTTCTTTAGTTTGGATATATGACAATGGTTCGAGTTTTGTGATATTGTTGTTAACATAAATTGATTGTGAATAATCTGCTATATTGTTGGATATTATGAACTCATCTAACTGTATAGTACAATTTTTTTTATTTTAACAATATTATTACCAACTATCGAAACTTCTGTGCTTATACAATTTTGATTTATAATTGATTTTGTATATTCCATGTTAACAAAATATTTGGTTCGATGCAATTTATTTGGACATTTTTATGGGTTTTTACATATTTGCATTTTGTCGGTTCTTGTTTTAGGATTTCAATTATGCATTTGTCAAAAATAATTTGACCTGTGTCTTCACTGAATACCTTATCTTCATAAATGTTATATTTATCAAATGTGTTTTCTGTAAAGATGTTATCAAATTCATCTGGGTATGGAATTATTTCATATACAGGAGTTTTCGTTATTTTATTAGGAATTTGGGAAATTATCAAGATTTCGTTTGTGTCTGTTTTGAGCCAAGCTGATGTTTTTACTTTTAACAACTTTTCCGAATTACCCTCCTTAGATAATCATGTTTTAATAATTTTGGATTAAATATACCTAACCTAGTTAATTGCATTCCTAATTCTATGTCCTCTACGAATTCTGTGAATTGCTGGAGATTAAAAATCAGAGCTGCAGCTTGTTCTTCCTTATTTTAGATTCTTCAAGTTTTTTTATTATGTCAAGTTCGTTATTAACAACGTCAATAATAATATTTAAATCATGATTTTGGATGGAATTATCTGATAGATTATTAATTATTGTTTCGAGTTATTCCTTATCGTCTTGATCTAGTGTTATCATATTTGCTCTAATTAGTCTTCTTTTGTTTTTTGAATTTTGTCTTATAATGTGTGATTTTCCTACCTCTATTTGTTTCTTCGAAGTGTTTGTTGTCAACCTGTCTTATTAAACCTGTTTTCTTTAAGGGTTTGGTAATCTTGGTTTTAACTAATGGGGCTTTTGTCTGTATTTCGTATTAACTTCAAAATCGTGTCTATTTTCATTTAGCCTGTCTAGTTTATTGATTTTATTTTGTTGAGTGTTAATATCTGGTGTTCCTGCATATAGAAAAATGTTAAGTTATTTTAATTTTCAATTTGTGAAAATAATGCCTTACCTCAGTTTCATCGATGTCTCCCTTCTCTAATTCTATTTGTCTAGAGAAATAATTGAATGGTCGTTCTGTGATGGGTATATAATTAAGATTATCTTCAGAAGCGCTATGTATAGTTGCATCTACACTGTTGGCAACTTCACCAAGCATTAATTCTTCTGTTTTGGTGCGGGATAGAGCATCTGCTACATAATTTTCTTTTCCTGGAAGATACTTAATTTTATAATCAAATTCGATTAATTTGATTTTCCATCTTTGTAGTTTTATGTTTGGTTCTTTGATGTTATTAAGCCAGATAAGGTGTTTTTGGTCACTCAGTATTTTAAAAGATCTTCCAAATAGGTATGATCTGAAATTTTTTGTTGCCCAAACTATGGCTAGAAGTTCTTTCTCTATAGTTTATTTAATGTTCGTTCAAAGCTCTACTGCCATAACAAACGGGTTTATGATTTTGAGACAAAACTGTACCGATGGCAATATTACAAGCGTTAGTAGTTAGGGAAAAAGGTTTAGTAAAATCTGGATTCATTAAAATCAGATCTGATGTAAAAGTACAATGCTGCTAAGTAATCTTTATTTTTCGTGTTTATCGTTGCTCCTTTTTTCAATTCAATGGTCATGGGTTTAACTATGGTAGCGAAGTTTAGAATGAACTTGCGATAGAATCCATATAATCCCGAAAATTTTTTTATTTCTTTTGCAGTCTTTGGTAGTCGGAAATTTGTAATAGCGTTGGTTTATTTGGATTGGGCTTGATACCGTTTGTAGTTACAACATGACCTAGGAATTCTATTTCTCTTTTCATAAACTCGCATTTATCAAATTGTAGTTTTAAGTTTGCGTCCTAAGTTTTCCAAAAACTTTATTTAGAGATAAGATGTCTTCCTCCAATGAAGTGGGAAAAATTATTATATCGTCTAAATAAACTAAACAATCTTTGTAGATTAAATCTTCCAAAAGGTTGTTCATACATCATTGAAAAGTTGCGGGGGCATTCTTAAGGCCGAAAGGCATTCGAGTCTACTCGTAATGGCCATGTTTCGTAGAAAATGCGGTTTTTGCAATTGATCTGCTGTCCATTTGGATTTGATGAAACCTTTAGCTAAATCTATGATTGTGAAATAATGGCATTTTCCTAATTTGTCAAGGATCTCATCCATTCTACTAATTGGAAATTTATCATTGATAGTAATTTCGTTTAAATTCCTATAATCTACAACTTACCCAAACTTTTTCTTGCTAGACGCGTCGGTCCTTTTTGGAAATTTCGACTTACGAATTATTACCTGCTCAATCATTTTTAAAAAGAATTTCTAAAAATAATCGCAAAATAAAAAGGTTACATTTTTTTAATATTTTTATTGTTCCCATGGGAGCTATATGATATAGTCGTCCGATTTTGATGAAATTTAAACCGTAATTCTGAAATATTTAACCATTACTAAAAGTCGAAGAACTAAACAAAAAATAAAAAAAACAGCAAAGTTATCATTTTTTTTCATTTATTTTTCCGATTGTTCCTATGGGAGCTATATCCTATAGTCGTACGATCCGACTCGTTCCGACTTATATTCTACATGCAATAGCTTTAAAACTGAGAGACTAGTTTGCGTAGAAACGGACTGACAGGCGGATAGACTGACGGACAGACGGACAAACGGACGGACAGACGGACATGACATGATGCTTATCAAGAATATATATAATTATAAGTTTGCAACTCCGATTTAATAAGAAAATATAATTTATTTTACTCAACTGATGGTTACAGAGTTTTTACTTATTAGTGAAGATAGCCGACCTATTAGATTGAGGTCTCAAATTGAACTTAACTTGCTGATCTGATTCTGTTGACGATCAAGCCTCGGTCTCGAGCTTTTCGGGATTTGAGTGAGTTGTGAAATTGTTCTGAGAAACTTTCAGTTTCTTTTGAGTAAAACTTTAATTACTCTTGGATTCAAGTGTCTTGACTCTTCGATACAAGTGCGCTCTTAGATCTTACGACTTCGAAATGTCTTTGGATTGAAATAGGAGTTTATGTGTCTGCGAGCCGAACTTTGATTATCTTAGAACGTGTGAACGTGACAATCGTGGTGAGTTGTTTAGTCAACAGGCTTGGGTGATAAGCTGGGACTGACATTTGACCTTCGATTTTGGGCTCTTGTTACAAGTGTGTATTCTAAGGAAGTATAGGGTATATTGTGGATACGTAAAGTAATGGGTATATATAAATAGTGACATGCCCATATTTCTATAAGACTCTGCATGTATTTAAACAACACATACACAGTCCTATACACAGTCCTATAACAGTCCTATATATATATATATATATATATATTATATGTTTAACTGTGAACAATATTGTTAGCCGAAAAATGGAAAATTATAAAAACTTTTTGTCTATGTTTTGGTTGTCTTCACGCGGACACACTCTGCAATCTTTTAAGTACAAACAAGAGTGTAATAAAAATGGATGCAAGAAAAGTCACCATACTTATTTACGTTCAGACGATTCTAAAAAGGAGGAGAACATCGAACCTAAAGAAGCTACGATTAACACGATCAAGCCAGCTTGATGATGTAAACATAAAAAGGACAACGCTTCTATCGCACTCTAAAATCGACACTTTAAGACTTAAATCAGACTTAATCAAGTTTTTACAGAAGAAGTTGCAGAGTTACAAAATTCAGGATCTGTGGCTAGGGGTAGTTCCATTTACACTCCTTCTCCAAAGCTGAATGCCTATGGCGTTTATGTAGTTGCGGGAAGATTGGGCTACGCCATTAAAATTGCAGTAACTCACCGACAGTCAATAATATTGCCTTCTCGACATAGCTTCACCGAACTAATTGTGAAATGGTATCATGAAAATGATGAGACCATTGTAAATCGCAAACCTACGAGCAGTCGTTCAAGCAAAGTCCAATTGTCAGGATTGTAAGAATCGTAAGGCAAGCCAATCACTCCTCTTATGGGTCAATTGACCAAAGAGCGAGTGACATACTTTGTCCAGTTATGGTTACCATCGGTAGGCGGCAAGACAAAAATGGGTTTTACTCTTTACGAGTCTGACAACCAGAGCCAAGCATTTGGAACTGGCTGCCGATTTATCAACAGACGCTTGCATTTTTTGTATACGGAACTTTGATAACAGAACAGGTGTTCCTATAACTATACGATCGGACATGGGAACAAATTTCGTTGGAGCAGATAAAGCGCTTAAAAAATTAATGACTGGGATAACATTAAATCGGAAATGTCAAATAAAGTAATAGATTGGCAGTTGAATTGTCCTTTAAATCTCAGTTCAGGTGGATGCTGGGAACGAGTTTTGAGCGTTACTCTAAAATTTTGTGACGAAAAATTAAAAGGCATTCGACAACATATAATAACAACTTTTTTAATGTTTCCATATTATTACAATTCAAAATAAAACAAATTTTAAACTAAAATACAAAAATTGAGTATTTTACCAAGCCCGGCCCACTTAAAAAATGTTTATTATACTACTTTAGTGTACTACTTTCTTAAACCAATTAAAGTCTTGGTATGCAATTCCTTTTCTTTTAGCCATATCTTTCAATTGATCTAATACTCGTAACGATCGGACCATCACAGCAGATTTTCATTTGTGTGACTATTTAAAGTAGTCTCCTATGCACACGCTCTTGGTGCGCATCGTCACTATATTTACTGCCACATATAGTGATAAATGGATCACCCTAAAAATTCTGCAATAATAATAATAATCCATTACTAAATTTAAAAGATCTAATAAAAAACTAAAAGACAACAAATCTATGTTTTCTTATTTTTTCCCCGCTTGTTCCTATATGCGATAATCGTCCTATCCGGCTCATCCCGACTTATATACTGTAAGGATGCTCTCTGGCCGGGGTACAGATCTCAGTCGGATCCAGGAGCCCTTTACAAGAAATTTGTAAATTACCGAAACACCGGACTAGAGATTTTCATTCAACGAGTGAATGAGTCGTTTGGGGGGTCACGCCGAAGGTTCTCATGGACGCCGGGAGAGAGAGAGTAATGTCGGAGTTGATCGCGCCGTATCTTGCTCCGGGGCTAAAAATCCCACGGGCTGGACCTTGGGGCGAGGCCAAGCCAGGCGAACGATTTCACGAGGGTGGGAACGCCGGGTGATCCCACTGGTCACTTCCGCGATTGGGACAGGTAAGTCGTTTTCCGCGTGCTGGAGGCCACAAATCCACCGGGCTGGACCTTCGGGCGAGGCCAAGCCAGGACACTAAGATACTAGACCAGACGGGACGGGTGTCCACGGGCGGATCTCAAATACTACGACGAGGGAGGCTGAGATACAAGACCAGGAGACAAGCTACTGATTGACTACGAATAAAAGAATCACAAACGAGGGATTTCACTTTTACTTCTTCTCTTTATTTTTTTTCTAGATTATTTTATTTATCTAATACCCTCCTACGAGTCCGCTACACCGTCTTTACTTAACGGGGAGGAATATTATGTACACTAACCTCAAAACACTGATCAGCTCACTTATTCACTGGTCGCGTGCTGTCGCGCGGTCGAGGCGTTACTCGGATTACAAGGAAAATTACTGCGGGAGACACGTCCGCCCCGTCTTACCATTCCGACACAAGAGACCGCTCGCTCGATCGGTGTATGACCACCTTCACCATGCTCCCTCTTTATCGCTTTCGGGAATTCTAGTATATTTCTTTGCTTAATTTCTAGTATTTTCTATTACTCACTAAATTTCGGCTGACGTTGCCACTCGGGCTTGGAATTTAACTACGGCTTAATATTCGGTTTCAACTTAATATTTATTATCCATTATGCGTCGCTTACACCTATAACCTTACATACTACTAACTTAATATTTATTATTCATGATAAGTTGCTTACACCTATAACCACACATACTACCAAAAATTGTATCGTGCACCGTCTAGGTGTGTACGTTACACCCCCCCTTTCTTCCCGTGGGGCGATAAGGAGGCGTCCGTCACTCTTGATGGTGACCATGAACCGGAGTCCGTCGCCTCCTATGGCAATGCGGACTCGGCGTCCGCGGCCGGCCCGGGCCGCTAGCTTCCTCTTGATCTCCTGGACAATACGTCTAGGTAGGTAACGCAAACCGCTACCACCAATCCAGCCCTCTGGCAGTGGGCAGAGGTCATCCTCGCCTTCTACGGATTCCGCCAACTCCATTGCGGAAGTCGCTACGGCGTTTACTTCGCCCGTCATCGCAGCACTTGGCGGGGTATCCCTGGCGGCGGATTCGGTCGAATCGATCTCCGAGATATCCATTAGGACCTGGTCGAGCAAGCGATCTTCCCATTCGGTGAGTTGGTCGATCGGATGAGCACAGTTGGGGAATTGCTGGAGATCTACGGCCCCGTCCCACCGCTGTCCAGTGTCTCCTCGATGGAGATAATTTGGGCGAGATCTGGCCGAGGTGTCCACGCCTTGCAGACCTTGCTGCGGCGATGTTTGGAAGCAACGGCGGAATAGTGGCCTTTCTCCTTCGTCGTCTTCGCTGTCGGAGATCAACTTGAACCCCGCTAGGTATACGGGATCCGGGGAGTCCGACGTTATAACCCTGCGATCGCACCTGGGTTCGGGGAGTCCTACTTCTAGTACTGGTTCTACGTCCAGCAACCGACCTTGGTTAGACGGAGAGGTCTGAGTACTCCGGCTAGACAGTTTCTCCTTCTTAACCCGCTCCACGGCTGGGGATGTCTGGACCCCTTGAGAAATCGGGGCGGGGTCCACGGTTGTCCTGCCCTCTCGCCGGCTACCTTCTCGACGTCAACGTCGGGATCTGCCCCTCTGCGATTTTCCAACGCCGGGGGCAGAGGCGGAGATGGCGGTTCGTCGACGTAGGGTCCCTCTGCAGGTAACCCCGGGACTTTGATCACCACCGAGCGGACGTCGATACGCATAAGCGATACGTGTCCAGCGTACCGGCAGACCTGGTCTTCGGACGTGTGATGATAGGAATGCTCTACGTCCGGGAATCTTGGAGGATTGGGTCTTGGGTAACCCGGATGGCCAGACCGAGGGTCACGTCGGGTCCACGGGTAATCCTCCTCCGAGGTGGGCCGTCGGGACTCCGTATAGTACGGCTCCCCTGGTCGTCGTCCGTTAGGGTAACCGCTTGCCCCACCTGGTGAGCTTTCTCTGGAACGTTTGGGCCTGCTGAATAGCTCCAAATCCCGGTCACCGGCGCCATCTTCGTCGTCTTCCAAGCGGTAGGAAGCTGACTGGGGCGACGTCAGCTTTTAACATTGCCGCGACCCGTCGGGTCGGGGGCTCCACAAGCCTCCGCGGAGTCCTGCGAACCGGGATCCTTCAGGAGCCTGGGAACCGTCGTCTGTCTCCACCGAGCTACCGTATGCCTCGCCGTCCGACGTGAGGAACTCCTCCTCCATCGCTTCGTCGCCTCTGTCACTGTAATCCATCTCCATGTGGAAGGCCTCCGTGTCGTTGGAGTCGTCCGACAACACAATTACTTCATCCATCTGAAGCGGTAAACTAAACTTATTGGTATTGCCCAACCGCTTCGAGCTCCCTACCTGACGGTGTAGCTTACAAAGGACTCGGTCTTAATCTATTACAATGGTTATACAATGGTTACTTGACTGGATATACAATGGTTATACAGTGGTTATACAATGGTTATTGACGGCTTATACATCGGTTATACAATGGTTATTAGACTAGTTGTTATACTATTCTGCGGCTGTATGCCGCTTACTGTATCGGGTTGCTCGGTCCGGTAATACTATCGTCGATCCTATCTGGAGTGGCTTCTGCGTAGTATGGTTTGAGCTGGGATATGTTGGCGATCCGTCGCCGTCGATCTCCGGGGCGTTGTAGGCGTACCAAGCTCGGAGATGTGAACTTCGTAACGATGTAAGGGCCGTCATACTTGGGAGCAAGTTTGGCGGCGAATCCCTCGGCTGCTTTCGATAAGGGATGCTGTCGCAGCCAGACTTGACCGCCGAGCGTGGGTCTCCATTCTCGCCTTCGTAGGTTATAATGTCTCGCCTGGTCTTGAGACGCTCGCTGAAGATTCGCTCGTACGATGTCGAAGATTCCTTTGAGGTGAGACGCCTTATCTTCAGGACCTGTATGCACGACCGCCGATCCGGGGGTGAGTGGCAAGCGTCCCGTCCTTGAGTTAGGAACGCGGGGCTATACCCCGTCGAATTCGATATACTGCTATTGATCGCGAGGGATATCTCTGGCAACATATTATCCCACGAACTCTGGTCGCCGTCGGACAGCTGGGATATCAGCGTCTTTACCGTGCGGTTGGTCCTTTCTGTGGGATTCTCCTGTGGACAATATGGAGCGGTGTACTGGATTTCTACGCCGAGCTTGGTAAAATAGTCCTTTAGGACCCGGCTTGTGAATTGGGTTCCATTGTCGCATACGAACTTCCGGGGAATGCCCACTCGTGCAAGTATGCATTTTCGAAACGCTTTCTGCACTTGAGCTGCCGTGGCTTTCCGGAGTGGGATCAGTTCTACTCATTTCGAAAATACGTCGTGAAACACCAGAAGCATAGTATTTTCTTGTTTCGACCGGGATAGTGGGTCTACAAAGTCCGCACAGAGAATGACGAAAGGTTCACTGACGACCCGGCTTAGCATCTTACTTGCCGCTTTGGTTTGTTCCGTCTTAAACTTTTGACAAGATTCACAATGGCGAACATGGCGTTTCGCGTCGCGATACATACCGGGCCAGAAATAACTCTGGGTCAGACGTGTGATTGTTTTTCGGACTCCCAAGTGTCCTGCGGTAAGACGCGGCCTCTACGGGAAGTGGGCACACAGAGCTTCCACGAAAGTAGTCCTCATCATCAGCTCGGTAGCCCATGTTCCTGTAGAGCTGGTCGTTTTCGATCATGTACTCGGCGAACTTCTCGGGTTCCTCCTGTATTTGGTCTTTCATCCTGTTGATCCAGTCGCAGTGGTCCTCGAGTTCGACAGCACCTTGCAGTACCTCACAAGGCTGTCGAGAAAGAGCGTCGGCCACGACGTTCAATTTACCTCGTCGATAGCGTACGTCGAATTGGAATTGCTGCAATTCTAACGCCCAACGCGCTATTCGGCCGGAAGGGCTCTCAATAGAATCTAGCCACTTGAGAGCTAGATGGTCAGTAACGACCTCGAATCGGTACCCTTCCAGGTAGCACCGCATCTTCCTGATTGCCCAGATTATGGCCAGACAGTCTTTCTTCGTGGTAGTGAAGTTCTGTTCCACGGGGGCTAGTCGGCGGCTAGCGTATGCGATGACCTTCTCTTGACTTTCGGATAAAACTACGCCCAAGCCGACGTCACTCGCGTCTGTTTGCAAAATGAACTTCTGGTCGAAATCCGGACAGCCTAATACGGGAGCAGTAGTCAGGCATCTTTTAGTTTCTTCCAAGGCGGGTTGCTGTTCTGGTTCCCAGGTCCACTTCCGTCCTTTCTTTAGTAGCGCAGTCATCGGTTGCACGATAGTCGCGAAACAAGGGACAAATCGCGGATACCACGAGGTAAACGAGTTTCTGCTTGAAGAAGCAACACTTCTTTGGATTTATCCTTAAATTCGCCGCCCGCAATCTGCGGAAGACTTCCGAGAGATGAGCGAAGTGCGACCGGTTCCATCTCCACACCGATTACACTATCCAGAGCGCGTCGAAACGTGGCACTGGCAGAATGCAGCCCGAAAGGCATGACTTTCCATTGATACAATCCTCTCCCAGGAACCGTGAATGCTGTATATTGGCGACTATCCTTAGCCATGGGAATTTGCCAATAGCCGTGCTTCAAGTCCAACGTGGAGATATATCGGGCGTGGCATAATTTCTCCAGAATGTGATTGATTCTCGGGACAGGGTAGGCGTCGGGCATTGAGTGTGCGTTTAACTGACGGTAATCTATACACATGCGCCAATCGCCAGTTTTCTTCTTGACCAATACGATGGGAGTGCTGTGCGGGCTTCTGGAAGGTTCGATGGCCCCGTCACGGAGCAGTTCGTCTACTTGGACATCGATGACATGTTGCATCGCGTGGTTCCTGGAGTAATATCTTTGTTTTACGGGCTTGTCGTCGCGCATGACGATAGTGTGCTCGGCGACGTGAGACACCCCATGCAGCTTCTCGAATAAGGCCAGTTCCCGATCGATGAAGCTTTGTTGCGCCGGACTCAATAGTGTGCTCTGTCGCTCTTCTTCGTTTTCTACCGTCCCTATCCTAATGGGCGCGCCGGCGTCGATGTTCGGGGTCGTGACTCGCGTGGGAATAGGACTGGGTGCCTCTGCTTCTTCTGGCCTGGCAGTTCCCAAATGGGCCCCAACCTCAACAGGGCGTGCCATTTCCTCCTGACTGCCTCGCGTCTTTATAAGTAAGAGAGGGTAGCTCGAGGGTAGCTCGACCACATCGCACCTGAGTTCCATCCCAAGTATTACGCGATCTAACATGGTGGGCATTACTAACATAGGTAAGAGCACCGAAGTGCCGGCCAACGTAACCGAGGTTCGCCAGAGCTTCGTCACATCCAGAACCGCCCGGGTTCCGGCGGAGGCGTTCCCCGTTTCCCGACACATTTTGACGGCAACAGTCTATAGTTAATACTCCTGGTCGCCCACAGTCCCAACAGAAATCCCGCCGTGGATTGGGGCAGTTGCTTTGGAGATGTCCGTTCTCTCCACAGTGATTATAAGCCCGCCGTATGTCCACTCGAGAGGTTCCTTGACCGATAATCTTGTGGGTCACGTGTCCTGTCTGCCTTGTATTCACTGGATTCCGGAATGGATTCGGCGATCGGCGAAGTTGAGGTTCTTCTTGGTTCCTGTCCATGGTCGCTCCTGGCTCGCGTCGAGTCGTCTCGAGTTGTTTGACACTCTCATATTCTGTGGCCATATGGGTCAACTGTGTCAAAGTCGCGAATTCACTGCGTTTAATATACAGTCGGTATTCTGGAGCCATGTTTTCATATGCCCGGTACAATTTTTCCTCTTCTCGATAACCGGCTTGCTGCATCTTGGTTCTGAGTTCGATCAAGTAGGTCTTGAAAGGCTCTCCTCTCCGCTGCACGTGGGTCCGTATCTCATCTTCCAACCGCTCGAAATATCGAGGTTGTAGGAAGAAGTCGAGGAATTCCCTCCTGAAAGTTCCCCATGAGGCCGACTGCAGGTGGCTCGTGCGAAACAACCTTGCCGCTGGGCCCTCCAAGATCTCAGACATAGCGCGGGGTACGTCTTCTGGGTTTATCTTGTACGTTTTCATCTTTTCCTCGAGCGCAGCGATGAGAGTCAACGGATCCGAACTCCTATCGAACCGCAAATTCCATTTGCGCATCTTCTCGGGGAGCAGATGTTGAGTGGGAGCCGTGCTGCTCCGTGAGTCTCGCCCTTGTAGATCGGCGGGTAAGCGGGCGTCTACACTCTGTGGGAACGACCCTGTGTTGACGAGGTTGGCGAATGCCTTCCTGGTCAAACTCCAGGGTGAGAGAGCTGAGTTGGTCTTTTCGGCGAGCGTATATCCAGTGGACTCCTATACCTGCATTTTTAATAAAATCGGCTAAGATACTAGACCAGACGGGACGGGTGTCCACGGGCGGATCTCAAATACTACGACGAGGGAGGCTGAGATACAAGACCAGGAGACAAGCTACGGATCGACTACGAATAAAAGAATCACAAACGGGGGATTTCACTTTTACTTCTTCTCTTTATTTTTTTTCTAGACTATTTTATTTATCTAATACCCTCCTACGAGTCCGCTACACCGTCTTTACTTAACGGGGAGGAATATTATGTACACTAACCTCAAAACACTGATCAGCTCACTTATTCACTGGTCGTGTGCCGTCGCGCGGTCGAGGCGTTACTCGGATTACACGGAAAATTACTGCGGGAGACACGTCCGCCCCGTCTTACCATTCCGACACAAGAGACCGCTCGCTCGATCGGTGTATGACCACCTTCCCTACGCTCCCTTTTACTCGCTTTCGGGATTTCTAGTATATTTCTTTCCATAATTTCTAGTATTTTCTATTACTCACTAAATTTCGGCTGACGTTGTCCCTCGGGTTTGGAACTTAACTACGGCTTAATATTCGGTCTCAACTTAATATTTATTATCCATTATGCGTCGCTTACACCTATAACCTTACATACTACTAACTTAATATTTATTATTCATGATAAGTCGCTTACACCTATAACCTTACATACTACCAAAAATTGTATCGTACACCGTCTAGGTGTGTACGTTACAATACCACCTGCAATAAAAATACCATTTTTGGGAAAGCACACAGCTTTAAAACTATGTGACTAGTTTGAGTAGAAGCTGACAAGCGGACGGCCATGAATGATTTTGGTGCAAGCATAGAAAGAGAATAAAAGCTGAAACAGAAACATGCGAAAGACATCTGGACAAGCGAGAAGAGATCCCAAGCGGATCGCACTCTCACTCTCACTCTCAAGCACGAGCGTTCGTGCTACCCTGTGAGAACTTCATTAACCTAATCTCCCACACAAAGAGGACAGGGCGGGATGCATATGCCCGCCACTCCCTTTGGGGAAGGACAGGAACTAACGGCAGCGGGGAGTCACAATTCGAATTAATACTCGACGCATATCTTGTTGTGGAAAACGGGGGAAAACCGTCCAATTTTAACTTCACCACTTACCTGCCCAGATTTATCTATGTTTATATATGTTACGATCTATTCTATCGGATTCAGCGGGTCAGCCAAGGATCTCACAAAGCTCCGCAGCTGCACATACTAGAGCAGTTGGATTTTGATTATCGAAGCCGCCAGTCTTGTCTTATTTTTTTCCCCAAATTTTGCAGCAGATAAGTCTTTTCACTTCTCGGCAGTCTCAATGTTATAACAATTCATTTCTTTTCGATTTTCTTCATGGCGCCCGAACAGTGACTTCAAAAAGATTTTATTCGGATTAAAAAAAATAAAACATTTCAAAGGTTGCTGCTTGTGAATTTCGGTGCCAAGACTAAGTTTTTTTTTATTTTCTTTTCGAAATAACTGGCGTTAGCATCGATGGAACTCAACGCCAACTCGAGGGAATTGGATTCATCTGCTGACCAGGTAACCGTGTCTAATCAATAGTTGATCGCCGGAAACAATAAGTTTTGCAACAAATGCCTTTGATTATTTCAAAGCCGTTTAAACTTAGATTTTAGGCATATCGCTAAGATCCTGTGCAACAAACTGCAATTGCTTGTGTCTTCTGTTTCGTTTGCACGCTCTTAACGTCGTGCTCGTCTCTCATTTTTTGTAACGCCAAACGCTTTAAACTTAAAAAAAATGCTGCCTGTACATTTGAGCGATCGAAAACGGCCAGGTCTATTGTAGATTGCTTGCAGCGAAATCGAGTGTGGCTCCACTAAAAACGAAAACCATATAAAGGCTCAAGCTCTTTTGGTACAACTTTGGTCCTACGTCAAATAAATTCTTAAAAATGTAAAATCGAGAGCGTTTATTTCTGGACAGACTCAGAAACAAAGATACATTGGATAAAGTCTCTTCATTCGTCACTTGCTGTGATTGTTTCAAATAGAGTAGAACCTCCATATATCCTGGCGACTTGTCCTTACGCCATTTAATTCAGCAGTCGTTGCGTATTGTGAACTTACTCAGTCCATTTGGTTCGAAGGTCGAAATTTTTTTATCTAATTAAACATTCTTGAAAACAATAAAATTATAATTTACTTGCGTATAGGCTTAAAAGTTTTGAAGCTATGATGATTTGCAGCTCAATAATTCGATAGTTCATGACAGCTATAAAAAGCGTAATTCTGAACTGTCAAGTTATTAATAAGTCAAAAAGAATTTTTTAAAAAATAACAAAACAGAATAGTTACATTTAAAAAAAAAATTTTTTTTATAATATTTATATTATTTCTGTGGGAGCTTGATGATATAGTCGATGAAATTTAAGCCGTAGCTGTGAAATATTTAACCATTACTATGTGACGAAAAAACTAAAAGAAAACTTTAAAAACTTCAAAGTTATAGCATTTTTTTATTTATAATATTTTTCCGATTGTTTCTATGGGAGCTATATGCTATTGTCGTCCGATCCGGCTCGTCCGACTTATGTTCTACCTGCAATAGAAAGACAACTTTTGGGAAAGTTTCATGCAGATAGTTTAAAAACTAAGAGACTTTTTTGCGTTGAAATGGACGGACAGACGGACTTGGCTTGATCTCCTAGTGATGCTCATCAAAAATATATATACTTTACGGGGTCAGAAATGTCTTCTTCCCTGCGGTGCAAACTTCTGACTGATATTGTAATACCCTCTTCAAGGGTATAAAAATTTCTTTGTTCCACAGTCACGTTTGCAGACAATGACGCCCTTCATACAAAAGATTTCTGAAGCTAGTAGAGGATTTTCGTTTAATTGGGTAGGAGGCAGACTTTTGCGTGCACCTATTTGCATTTTCACGCAAACGAGAAATACTGATCGGTTTCGGAAGGAAATCGATTTAATAAACGCTCGCAGAGAATGAACTCGGGTGGTGCGAAAGTGCATTCATTGTTATACCCTTGCAGAGGGTATTATAATTTCAGTCAGAAGTTTGCAACGCAGTGAAGGAGACATCTCCGACCCTATAAAGTATATATATTCTTTATCAGCATCACTAGGCGAGTCGATCTAGCCATGTCCGTCTGTCCGTCTGTCCGTCTGTCCGTCCGTTTCTACGCAAACTAGTCTCTCAGTTTTAAAGCTATCTGCATGAAACTTTCCCAAAAGTTGTCTTTCTATTGCAGGTAGTATATAAGTCGGAACGAGCCGGATCGGACGACTATAGCATATAGCTCTCATAGGAACAATCATATAGCTGCCATAGGAACTATCGAATAATTAAGCTGCAAATCATCATAGCTTCAATATTTTTAAACATACACGCAAGTAAATCATAATTTAAACGTTTTAAAGAGTATTTAGTTTTTGAAATAGCTGCAAGGGTATATAAACTTCAGCTTGCCGAAGTTTGCTTCCTTTCTTGTTTTAGATATACACTAGTCGGCATAATTATTTTGACGAAACTCTTTTTTGACTATTGAACTTAGCATTGCTTGAAATCGTCAAGTAACGGTGCGAAA
This sequence comes from Drosophila elegans, assembly GCF_018152505.1. Taxonomy (NCBI): domain Eukaryota; kingdom Metazoa; phylum Arthropoda; class Insecta; order Diptera; family Drosophilidae; genus Drosophila; species Drosophila elegans. Next base: position 1,083,203 of record NW_024545601.1, on the reverse strand, counting down.
ACGAGGAGCAAAGCAAAGAATATATTTTTACCTATGTGCATGCCAAATTTTATTTCCTTTACCTTTTGCATTCACTTTCTACTGATAAGAATGCATGCAGACAAATATTTTGACAGCATCTTTATGGAAATATTTTCACACTTTTAAGCACGCAAGAATCAATGAACTTCTGTGTTTAACTTTGAGTAATATTAAACGTAGTTATTAAAATAGAAAGTTATTAAAAATCAGTCAATAACATGGGTAAAATGGCTGAGCTAAGTTTGGTTACCAGATCTTCAATAGCAAAGTTTAACCCTGGAATAACAGTCAAAGACATTGCCAATGAGTTTTATGTGTCGCGTCAAACTGTGCACTACCAAATTAAAAAGTTTAAAAAGCATAATGACATGCGTAATATAAGAAGATCGGGTACTAAGCGCAAAACAGATCTCAGTGAAGACCGAGTCCTTGTATGGAATTTAAAAATAATATTTATGTGGACTGGCCACCTCAAAGTCCAGATTTAAATATAATTGAAAACGTCTGGTCACTTATAAAACGTAAAAAAACAGTATCGTTGAATAAAACCAGAGAGGAGACAATTTCTAAGGTCACTTCTCTTTGAGAAGAGATATCTCTAGAGATTATCCAAAATTTGGTCGATTCAGTACCGCGATGCTTGCAAAAAATTGTTGAAACCAAAGGAAATTATATATTTTACTAAATTATTTTTTTCCTTTGGTTTTTTTAAGTTTAAACTTTGTTATTCATATGAAAAGGTATTTGTCAAAATACCACCACATGAAAATTTCTTTAGCTTATATTTTTTTAAGTTCATATGACAACATGTTGAATTCATTATTTTTAAGTTTGTAGTAGCACTAAGTAAAACAGAAAAAAGATTCATTGAGTTATATTAAACCATTAAAAAGTTACATACAAATTTGAACCATTAGTTTTTTGTTAAAATAATTATGCCGACTAGTGTAAACCTGGCCATATTTGTGGCGTATCAAGATGTAAATTACTGTATTTTTCTGTTTTGCTTCCGAGGCTGTTCACCTCGGTCTGTGACTCCAACCAGCAACGTTCTCAATGAGGGAGAAGCGCTTCCTCCAGGGCTCCAGAAAATCGGGTAGACCCTTCGTTCGATGCCGCAAGAAGCCAGACGCACCGACCAGAGAATTGAGCTTCTCAAAAAGGTGACAGCTGCTGTCCACGCTCAGACAGCGGTTCTGGTAGGCGCGGTCCAAGGAATACGTTCACAACCTTCAGCGCAATACCAAGTGGCAATCTGGAGATCGGATTGCGGCATGGTCGTCAGCGAGATGGCATGGGGCCGATGGCAAAATTCGCGAGGACGAACTCAAGACCCCAACAGGAGCTAGCTGTGCTTTCAGTAGATTGAAGGCATGTCCATCAAGGTGGCCGGAATGCTGAAGCGCAGAATCAATGAAGTTTAGACTAATGGCCTAAATATAAGTAACACCTTAAGAGAGCTTAAAAGCTTTTAGGCACAGATTTTCTATGCTCATATATGTTACGATCTATGCTTAGATCGGATTCGGCGAGTCAGTGAAGGCCCTCACAAAACTGCGCTGCTGCGCATAATGGAGCAGTTGGATTTTGATTATCGAAACCGCCTGGTGTTATTTTTTCCCCCAAAATTTGCACTTTCCACTTTCCTGCAATTACCAATTAATTTCGTTCCGATTTTTCTCTAAGGCTACTATTTAACATCGATTGGCCAATCACCAAGGAAGACAAACTGGATCAACTTTTCTCACGACCTGTCTCGTAGCAGCAGACCGCAAAGACCAGCGCCAATGCGTGTCGCTTAGACAGACACAAGAAGGACCATTTACAGGATTAAGAAGGCCAACTTTCAAGAAGACTAGAAAAAATACAGTCGCAGTCACACTTTTAAGAGCGAAACGCGAATCCTGGAAGAAATTCTGAGAGGAACTGACCGGCACTTAAGAAGCCCCAAGACTTCGACGGGTCCTATTCTAGGATCAAGCCACACTCAAGGAGGAGTCAACTCTCCCCTCTTGTGGAATCTTGTTTTGAACGACCTCATGCCAAGACTCCGACGACTTTGTCTTTACACAATCGGCGTGTCAGTGAAGGCCCTCACAAAACTGCGCTGCTGCGCATAATGGAGCAGTTGGATTTTGATTATCGAAACCGCCTGGTGTTATTTTTTCCCCCAAAATTTGCACTTTCCACTTTCCTGCAATTACCAATTAATTTCGTTTCGATTTTTCTCTAAGGCTACTATTTAACATCGATTGGCCAATCACCAAGGAAGACAAACTGGACCAACTTTTCTCACGACCTGTCTCGTAGCAGCAGACCGCAAAGACCAGCGCCAATGCGTGTCGCTTAGACAGACACAAGAAGGACTATTTACAGGATTAAGAAGGCCAACTTTTAAGAAGACTAGAACAAATACAGTCGCAGTCACACTTTTAAGAGCGAAACGCGAATCTTGGAAGAAATTCTGAGAGGAACTGACCGGCACTTAAGAAGCCCCAAGACTTCGACGGGTCCTATTCTAGGATCAAGCCACACTCAAGGAGGAGTCAACTCTCCCCTCTTGTGGAATCTTGTTTTGAACGACCTCATGCCAAGACTCCGACGACTTTGTCTTTACACAATCAATGAACTGAGAGAATCCTACCTAGGTCGATGAAATTGTTGTTGATATATTGATTTTTCGCAAAATTTTCGTTCGTATTGCAGCTATGTGAAATCAATTAAAAAAATATCGCAACCGGTAAGAAAAATAACTTTTTATCACTCAGCGTGTTATGTCAAAGATTAACATTGCAAGAAAACAAGCGCACACGAGATTGCCCCACCTAGTCCCTAGCAGGTGTTGTCAGTTCTTAAAAATCCAGGGTAGGCATACCCCAGCAAAGCAACGAAAAGAGCAGGAGCTTAACAATTTACAGTGAAAAGACTTTGTAACATCCCAAATTACTTACCCACAATGCCGAGCCACAGACCATTCGCTAGGAATGTGTGTATCCTTTCTGAGTCTCTTCTTCTTTCAACTTAATTGCTTAAGACCCGGACACAATGTAAGGCAATAAAAATCAAGGTCAAGGGGTAGGGTCTGTAAGGGTGCCAACTGCTGATAGTTCGGCTGTCTGTTTGGACGACTTACTTGACCGTAATTCTTTTGATATTTAATTCTCGGCCCACTTTTATGAGTGCTTTAAAAATTTAAATATGTATTGCAGTATGTCTAAACATTACCCCGGCCGTTGAACAGGTGTTAAGCCAACGTTGAAATTAAAAATTCGTTGTTCGTTCGTCATAACTTCCTGGTGACATCGATGCTGATTGAACATAGTAGGTTTTATTTCCAAATGACCCGCTTGAAATCGCTTGCGTTGACTATCACTCGTACGCTTCCTTACCTATCAACTGCTTGTCTTGATATTGGTTTACTGCTTGCTGATAGAATTAGCGACGATAAAACTGAACAAAAAGTATAATCTCTAAACTGAAAATTTTAACCTTTCAGTATAAAGTATAGGCTATATATTATTTAGTATTGAATTATTATAATAAATAATAATAATATATAATATACCTTATTCTTCAACACTGCCTTTAGTTTATTTTCAAGAACTATTGGTTTTTTTATGTGAACAGTTTCTGGCTGGGATAAATTTGTTTCATATATATATATATATATATATATATATATATATATATATATATATATACGAGTGATATATATATATATATATTTTAGTAAATTTTAGTATATTTTAGTATATTTTAGTATATTTTAGTATATTTTAGTATATTTTAGTATATTTTAGTATATTTTAGTATATTTTGGTATATTTTAGTATATTTTAGTATATTTTGGTATATTTTTGTATATTTTAGTATATTTTAGTATATTTAAGTATATTTAAGTATATTTAAGTATATTTAAGTGTATTTTAGTATATTTAAATATATTTAAGTAAACTTAAGTATATCAAAGTATATTAAGTATATTTAAGTATATTTAAATATATTTAAGTAAACTTAAGTATATCAAAGTATATTTAAGTATATTTAAGTATATTTAAGTATATTTAAGTATATTTAAGTATATTTAAGTATATTTAAGTATATTTAAGTATATTTAAGTATATTTAAGTATATTTAAGTATATTTAAGTATATTAAAGTATATTTAAGTATATTTAAGTATATTTAAGTATATTTAAGTATATTTTAGTATATTTTAGTATATTTAAGTATATTTAAGTATATTTAAGTATATTTAGGTATATTTAGGTATATTTAAGTATATTTAAGTATATTTAAGTATATTTAAGTATATTTAAGTATATTTAAGTATATTTAAGTATATTTAAGTATATTTAAGTATATTTAAGTATATTTAAGTATATTTAAGTATATTTAAGTATATTTAAGTATATTTAAGTATATTTAAGTATATTTAAGTATATTTAAGTATATTTAAGTATATTTAAGTATATTTAAGTATATTTAAGTATATTTAAGTATATTTAAGTATATTTAAGTATATTTAAGTATATTTAAGTATATTTAAGTATATTTAAGTATATTTAAGTATATTTAAGTATATTTAAGTATATTTAAGTATATTTAAGTATATTTAAGTATATTTAAGTATATTTAAGTATATTTAAGTATATTTAAGTATATTTAAGTATATTTAAGTATATTTAAGTATATTTAAGTATATTTAAGTATATTTAAGTATATTTAAGTATATTTAAGTATATTTAAGTATATTTAAGTATATTTAAGTATATTTAAGTATATTTAAGTATATTTAAGTATATTTAAGTATATTTAAGTATATTTAAGTATATTTAAGTATATTTAAGTATATTTAAGTATATTTATATATATCTATACTCAACATACTCAACTACTCCCAATGGTGAATGTGAATTAGCTGGTCTCAAATACCAAGTCGTTATTACCAATAAAAGTTATAACATCTCCAATGAGTCTTAGTCAAAACGCAGGAGGAATAGGAATTATTATGCAAGGATAGGTAGTTTTTAAGAACAAGAATAACATATATCCACTAGTTTTGACAATAGTGGCGGTCTGGTCTTTTGAACAAATTAAGATTATTGTGCCTATAACCTGCAACATGGTTGCTGGTTCTTGCAACACGAGCTGATGGGCGGTGCATTCAAGGAAAGTCGTACCGGCTGTATGATCGCTAGAAGGTGTGGTTCTATAGAGTCCTTGTGCTACTTGTTTGCAAATATTTTAAATCTTAAAAATAATAACGTGCGAGTCCAGTCATCTATCGAAGTGGTGGAAGAGTTACACGGGTGAACGTGTACATGGTGAAAAGGTATATTTTTGTTTGTTTACGCTGGGCTGGTGTTCTTGCCACAGCAGATGCCCACCGAGTCATGATCACAAAATTCCGAAATTTGAAATAATTGGTAACGGCAACGCTAACTTTTCCTCTCTTCACAGCCCGATGCATGACTGCCAAATATAAACAGCTTAGCTGTTAATTTCTAGCTTATAAACAAGATATTTAATAATTTTAATTCGATTTATAAATTTCAAATGTCCAGAATTTATGACGGGGAGTTACTAACAGTAGCGCAGTAAAATTTTATTTTTGTTATCTTTAAAAGTATCTCAGGATTCCATTGGCGCATTAAAACGCATTTAGCTTAGTGCGCATTTATTTACACAGGGAATCCCATAAGACTAAATGCCACGTTTAAAATAAATGCGATAAAAAAACGTTTTTAGAAAAAATACCGAAATTTACCGATTTTTAACGATATTTTGTTCGTGCCACAACAGCTGTTGTCTGTATGCAAGGTTGGCGTAATTTTTGATTTCTTTTGAATATAAAATCCATTTTGTAAGAAAATGACTGAAAATAAGAGCGCACGCTGCAACTTCTCATCGCAGTACCATAATGCATTACTGCTGGATCTCTGGCAGGAAATAACTACCACATATATGGGGATCCTTAACCTTTTTAGAAACTGTCGTGGTCTTAATGGATGTCCTGCTGAGCAATAAAGAAGTAATGAGCAAAGTAATCTCACTCATATTCATTATTTTTAATAGATTTCTTTTGGATTTGCCAAAATTCAAAAGCAAACAAACCCAGATCAGGTGTTCAGGCACAATTAAAAAGTTCACTAGTGCGCCAATGGAATCAGGCTATAAGTAAAATTAAATAGATGTATATTGTAATATATAATTATGACTTAAATGGTTTTAATGTGTTTGTCTTGTTTGTTTTAAAAGAAATGAAACCAATACAAAAAACTAAATTCAAATAATAATCATGTTTAAATGAATGCAAATATAATAATTTCAGTGCACGTTAATAACATTTTATTATTTCATATTTTTTCCTTTTCATTATCCGAAGTAGTATAATTCTTCAATAATAAATTATTTATTTATTTGTATTTTGGTGCGGATACCAAAGGAGTACTAAATGCAACTTGTGAAACCCGACCGATTTAGAATTAATTATTAGAAAAAACTAACGTGGATCTCTTTTCAGTATTTTATTCCAAGTGATGCCGTGTTCCAGTTCGCCGTGAAAGCGGTATGGTTTCAAATGTACCGCTCAGCAGAGCGGACTTACATAGTTGGTTAACAGAGTTGGTTAACACGATTTGAATTCAGAATGGCAAATGGAGGGCCGTTAAGGCCGAGCTGTTGGGAGACTTTGATTTGCGATTTCCGCGGGCTGTGCCCCGCCTTACAGCTATCCGTGGTCTGGCATGTAACAGCTTTAAAAAGTCTTACTATATTATTATAAGGATATACATGAAATGACTATACAGTATTTTTCATAAATGTTTACATTTTATTTATAATTATTTTTCCAATTGCAGTAATGCGATCGTTGCTATAAGCGACTGACCAATGATTGTTAAACTGTAAAACAAATGCCTGTGTTAATAGCCGATTTATTCACAGTTTAGTTTGAGTGTGCTCTATATATATGTAAATGTCTAAATCTATGTAAATGTTATAATATATTTTTAGAGAGTTTTACTTGTATTGATTTATGTTTGTTTTTAAATTGTTTTAGGTTTATTGTTTGTTTATTCTTCATATAATTTGCTTTTGATTTCACTTTACAAGTTTTATTTTATCAGCTCGCTAGACCACAGTAAAGCCTCAAATTTAAAAAAAAAAAACTAAAACCAATAAAATTAAAATGCTTTTTAAACGCAGCTCTCCGTATTTATTGTTCTTCTTTTAAAGTTTTTTTGTTTAATTATTTTAATTAATTTACTTAAAAGTAACCTATATAACTATGAAGCGCAAGTACAAATGTCCTGTACGTTGCCAACGGAGGAAATAAATGAATTTGCAGCGCTTGTCTGTGGTGGCACCTTAATGCTCGTTGCTGGTACTCCCATCCTGACGAGAGTAAACTTATACAACATCTTCTTGAAATCCCGTGATGCTGTTTGAAAATGGTTCCGTGCCAGAGTGCTGTTCCTAGCAGGTCCGCACAGCACTTTACTATTTAAATTGTTTGGTTAATAAAAAATTGGTGATCTGGGTTAACTTTACCTAGACAGTAACATAAATCTTATCCTTAAACAGGTTATACTTTTAGGGTAAAGCAAGTGCGACAAAGCTTGGACCTAGTTTCGCGTTGAGCCCCTTTCTAAATTTGCTTTGCTGAAAGTTTTGCTTATATACCTCTTGGCCAACTTAACACGACACTACCCATGCTGGCAAGTTGTAAGCCCTTTCGTTACGAGCGTGCCGAGATTGCATTCAGTCTTTAGAGTCTGCGAAATGTTAATCTTAGACCTAAACTGATCTCCGTTGACGGAAACTTTGGTTTCCAAAAGCTTCTTATAAACTCAGCAGTGAGCTAACGCACAGCCCTTAAAAATTAACATTTTGAAAGCTGAGCTAATACAGCAATGATGGCTATATTCCCAGATTTACTGCATGGATAAGGTCCAAAAAATTCAACAAACAACTTTGGAGGTTCCGTTGTCTGATTGGAATCATGTATCACATGAATTTATGTAGTTTTTAACATCAGTAACCATGTTGGTCCAGTAGTATTGCCGTCTGAGCAATTCCAATGCCGAATAAATTCCATGGTGTAGGTGCAACGGATCGTCATGGGCCATTTTCAGGGCAGATAGTTCCGGCGGCATGCTCCGCTCTCCGAAAAATATTCTCGTCTTCAATCTTCACGTCTGGTAAGGAAAAACGATTTTATCGTATTTTGTTCTTGAGAGCCTCGTAATCCACCGGTTTAAATTCGGAATCTGTTAAATCGACTATCAGATTGTCGAAGAAAAAGGACGCATCCGGTATTATATTTTCGATGCCTTTTCGGTGCTATATGTTTAACTGAAAACCTTATAGCTTTAGGGACCAGCGATCAGGACGAGAACTAGGAACAGCTTGAGTCATGAACCACTTTTACAACACATGATCGGTATTGATTGTGATGTATGTATGCTCTAAATTTCAATACTGCTTAAACAGCAGCGTAGAACTCTTTTTTAGTGGTTTTATATTGTCTGGTTAAGTTTGTTTGACATAAAAGCAATTGGAACTTCGTCTGCATCAATACCGCTCCAACGCTTGTATGAATGGCGTCACAGTGTATTAAGAATGACAAAGCAAAATTTGGGCTATGTAACGCCCTTTAAAGAGTCGTAAATCCTAATAAACTTTTGGTACCAAAGCTACAAACCTGTTTTACTGATCAACGTATCGGAAAATCTTTTTGGACGTGATCAATACTAATTGTTCCATTTCCAATCACATATCCTAGATATTCTCGACGGCTAAACTCGTGTTTTTCGTCGTTGTTAGTGAGATTGCCGGTAGCTAATTGTGCACTGACTATTGATAGGATTTTGAAATGGTGTTCAAATAAGACGAATATAATCAATAAATGTGATGTATTCAGCTTTCGGTAATCTACTGAGAATACCAAAGCATAACTAAGACGATGGGAGACGACCATGAGCTATTTGGCTCTTGAATCACTCCCAGGGCAATCATTCGATCCAGCTCATCATACCTTTTCTATCGCAGCAGACACGGCAAAGTGTCGCTGTTTGATAGCCTTAGCATCGGCTTCAACGATAATATGGAAATTTAATGAAGTTCAACCTAGTCCTTGTTTAGAAAAGGAAGGGAATAAATTAACCGTATCTGTTAAGTTAACGAGCTTTTTCATTAGCTGTTGTAGAATTAAGAAAAAAACCAAAGACGTTTGAAATTTAGCAAATCGTATAATATGATATTGGGGACTCCAAACTGGAGCGCAATATTATAAATTTGGACTGACAAGGGAAGTAAATATTAATTTAGTTGTATAAGGGTCTTCAAATTCAGTAGACCATCGCTTAATAAACATAAGAATACTCATAGCCTTGTTAACAGTAGACTTTATGTGACAGTCGAATTTTAACTTTCAAGAAGAACTCAAAGTCGTTGACCGAATACATTCATTCCAGTGGCATATTATAAAGGGAATAGCTTATAAATGAAGGGGTACTCTTATAACAATTTACGTTACATTTAAGGCAATTCAGCTTTAAGAGGTTAGATTGCCACCATCTCTGAAAAGAATCCATATCAGAATATAAACCGAACCCGCTTGCAAATTATTATATTAATACTCGAATATGTGTTATGACAGAAAGAAGGAAATTGATGAAAAAAGTAAATAGCTATGGGCCCAAATGAAACTAGACACTCCAGATGTTTCTGGCAACTACGCTTTTAAAAATAACCCTCTGAGTTCTGTAACGACCTGATTTCTTATGTATTCTCGCTAGCTACGTTAACGGGCGGCTAGCTTAGAGAGGTTATGGGTTCGTTCCACCAAATTTATATTGGGTGATTGCCTTCGGCCAAAGAATAACGCAAGAGTTCTGTTGGGATCGTAAGACTCCACGCAAGGACTCCCTGAGCTCCATTTAACCACGACCTAGCACCCGTTGGATCTCAGTGTTGAAGCCTCAGCCTTGTAGACTCTTAGTCGTTCGGCGTCTCGACTTTGCGATCTTGATCCTGGTACTCGACACTTGATTAACTTGCTACTGGTCTCGCGTACATGCACTCGCTCTGATTCTCGCACTTCGGGGGTGGCGCCGTGTCCCGCGACGTCTCCGGCGGTGATGACCACTCCCACGGCCCCTTCTCCAGAACCTCCTTGGCCTCGCGCTCGTCCTCGGGCGTCGGCTTCAGCTCCTCGCGATCGGCCGTCTCCGCAACGCGTTTCGCCGACTTGGCTTTTGGCTCGCGCGGGTGCATCGGCGGTGGGCGCTGCCAATCGATGGCCTCGGTAGCCTCCCGCATTCGGGCCTCCTCCGCTGCCTCGTCGGGCGCGGGCCACGTCCACGTGACCGTCTGCTGATGCCACCGCCGGCCCTCCACCATGATGGTTCGTAGCGCTTGCGCGACCTGCGCCTGTGGCAGGTGCCACTCCTGCTGCCTCGGCGGCGGCGAGGGTGGTGGTGATGGAGAGCGTGGTAGCGGCGGCTGCATCTGCTCCTCCGGCGACTGCAGCTGCTCCTGCGGCGGCTGTGGCTGCACCTGCGGCGGCTGCTCCTGTGGCAACTGCTCCTGTGGCGCCTGCTCCTGTGGCGGCTACTCCTGTGGCGGCTGCTCCTGCGGCGGCTCCCAGAGTGCGGCCTCCTCTGCCTCGGTGTCTCTCAGCCTCTGCTGCCACGCGGCGACTACTGCCCTCCTCCCCACCCGCCGGGCCTCCCATTGGCGGACAGTGACCGCCCTCGCTTCCAGGATGCGGGCCCACTCCTTGGGCTTGCCCGACGGTGGTATCAGCCCTAGACAGATCCTCCCGAGCCCTGCCGTCGCTCTGTTCAACCGGTGGAAGATCATCCGATCCCTCGCAGCTCGCCGCGCCGCTTTGTCCTCGTCCGAGGACACCTCGGGACTGACGGTCTCCGTCCCCTCCTCCTCCTCACTGGCGTCCTCCGGTACACTCTCATTGGAGGAGATGGCGACAACCTCTGCGATCTCCGTCGCGTTTGTGCCTGCGTCCTCCTCCTCGGACGGCAACTCTATGTCCGAGATTTCGCCCGTGGACTCCGCGTCAATCTCGCTGACTGGTGACAGGCATCGCGACACCAGGCCGGACGCCAGAAGCTGGAGGACGGAATCGGAGTCCCGACTGGCTGTTACACGGGCTTTCCGCTCTGTGCCCGTGTAATGTTTCAAAGTAACGGTGCCCTCCGTGTACACGCCTCTTACGCAACCCGTGCATGTGTGCGTTTAGCCGGTAACGGTGCCTACGGCTTTTTAACTCTCCCTGTCCCGCTCTCGCGCTCCTGAGTGTGTGCCTGTGTATGTGTGCTTGACCGTTAATTTCGATACCGTGTATCGTGCTCCCCCTTTCTTCGTTTAGGGTAGAGTGCTCCTCCGATACGCCGGATTTGTTGAGACTGTCCCTCTTTGCTTTGCGGTTTTAACTGGCCTATGTGTGTTTTTCTTTCTTTGCCCGTGTGTTCGTGCCCCAGGTTGCAAATAACCGGAGAGTCGAAATTAATTATTTTAAACGGTCCCTCGTATCTGGGGGCCAGTTTCGCCGCGAATCCTTCTGCCACCTTGGATAGATGGTGCTCCTTGGCCCATACCGTGTCTCCGATCTGTGGTTTCCAAGGGCGCCTCCGGAGATTGTAGTGGCCGCCTTCTCCATGTTCCGTCTGACCAGCTCGAAGTTTTCGTTTATTTTTTCGCATTTTCCGACGGGGTCTGGGTTTCCCTTCCTGTGCCGGTGGTTTCTTCATCAAATAACGCGCTCGGTAACCTGGGCGCTCTACCCTGCGTGACGAATGCCGGTGAATACCTTGTGGACTCGGCTACACTAGTGTTCACGGCCAGCTACAATTCTGGCCATTTCTCGTCCCACGTTCTCTGGTCTTGTCCGGCGAACTGGGCGATCATTGTTTTTACCGTTCTATTGGCCCCCTCCGTGCGATTTTCTTGTGGCGTGTACGGGGCTGTGAACTGGTGCCGCTTGAACGCCCTGCTCGTGAATTGCATCCCGTTATCGGTGATCAAGACCTTCGGCACGCTGTACCTTGAGACAATCCTTTCCCGGATTGCCTTTTCCAGCGTGCCTGTGGTAGCCCTACGCATTGGCACTATTTCCGTCCACTTCGAGAACCGATCTACGAGCACTAGTAGCATCGAGTTCCCGAGTTTCGACCGAGGAAGCGGCCCAACGAAATCGGCGCATACTGTGGCCCAGGGCTCCTCAGGGATTTGTGTGAGCATTTTGCCGGCTGCCTGGAGCTGACTGGGCTTGTACCTGAGGCAGCTCTCACAGTTCCGCACGTGCTTCCTAATGTCGCGGTGCATGCCCGACCAATAATACCTCTCTGCCACCCTCGCGATCGTCTTCCGGCTGCCCATGTGTCCGGCCGTCGGCATATCGTGGTTCTCGGCCATGACTCGCTGCCTTGACCCGATTGGTACGCATAGCTTCAATGCAACCACATCCTCGTTACCCGCTCTGTGAGGAATGTGCCGGTACAGCCGGTCGGCCTCCACTAAATAGTCCGGATATTTTTGGGGGATCTGTGCTATTTTGCCCCTTATGTCCCTTATCCAGCTACATTCGGCTTGTTTTGCTGGCTGACCAGGTGGCTTCGTTTTCAACCTTCGGCAGGTTTCAGGTAAGGGCTGCCGCGACAGTGTGTCCGCTACAATATACAGCTGGCCTTTCCTGTATGTGATTTCGAAGTCGTATTGCTGGAGCTCCAGTGCTCATCGCGCGATTCTTCCGGTCGGGCTCTCGATGCTATTCAGCCACTTCAGGGCCATGTGACCTGTTATCACTTTGAAGTGGTATCCCTCCAGGTATGGCTTTAATTTCCTTATGGCCCACACGATTGCTAAACATTCCTTTTCAGTGGCCGAGTAATTCTTTTCCGACCCGTTTAGGGTCCGGCTGGAATATGAGATCACCCGCTCACCCTGGTCGGAATTTTGAGTGAGAGTGGCACCCAGCCCATAATCGCTGGCATCGGTCTGCACCACAAACGGCTTTGTAAAATCCGGGCGACCAGCCTTGCCTTGACAGCTTCAAAGACCTGCTGGTGGTCGTCGGTCCATTTCCATTTGACACCCTTTCGGAGAAGGGCGTTCAGCGGATGCACTAGCGTGGCAAAATCTGGCACAAAACGCCCGTACCACGACGCCACTCCCAAATACTGCCGCAGTTCTTTGGCAGTTGCCGGTGGTTTTAGCAATGCGACATCATTTCGGTTCCAATTACCTGGTCCAACGCCTGCTGGAATGTTGCTGATGCCGAGTGTAAACCAAAAGGCATAACTTTCCATTGAAAAAGGCCTTTCCCTGGCACTGTGAATGCGGTGTACTGCCTGCTAGATGCCTCCAACGGTATCTGCCAGTACCCGTCCTTTAAGTCGAGGCTGCTGCAGCGGCGGCTGCATCTGCTCCTCCGGCGACTGCAGCTGGTCCTGCGGCGGCTGTGGCTGCACCTGCGGCGGCTGCTCCTGCGACGGCTGCTCCTGTGGCGCCTGCTCCTGTGGCGGCTACTCCTGTGGCGGCTGCTCCTGCGGCGGCTCCCAGAGTGCGGCCTCCTCTGCCTCGCCGTCTCTCAGCCTCTGCTGCCACGCGGCGACTACTGCCCTCCTCCCCACCCGCCGGGCCTCCCATTGGCGGACAGTGACCGCCCTCGCTTCCAGGATGCGGGCCCACTCCTTGGGCTTGCCCGACGGTGGTATCAGCCCTAGACAGATCCTCCCGAGCCCTGCCGTCGCCCTGCTCAACCGGCGGAAGATCATCCGATCCCTCGCAGCTCGCCGCGCCGCTTTGTCCTCGTCCGAGGACACCTCGGGACTGACGGTCTCCGTCCCCACCTCCTCCTCACTGGCGTCCTCCGGTACACTCTCATTGGAGGAGATGGCGACGACCTCTGCGATCTCCGTCGCGTTTGTGCCTGCGTCCTCCTCCTCGGACGGAAACTCTATGTCCGAGATTTCGCCCGTGGACTCCTTGTCAATCTCGCTGACTGGTGACAGGGATCGCGACACCAGGGGGGACGCCAGAAGCTGGAGGACGGAATCGGAGTCCCGACTGGCTGTTACACGGGCTTTCCGCTCTGTGCCCGTGTAATGTTTCAAAGTAACGGTGCCCTCCGTGTACACGCCTCCTACGCAACCCGTGCATGTGTGCGTTTAGCCGGTAACGGTGCCTACGGCTTTTTAACTCTCCCTGTCCCGCTCTCGCGCTCCTGAGTGTGTGCCTGTGTATGTGTGCTTGACCGTTAATTTCGATACCGTGTATCGTGCTCCCCCTTTCTTCGTTTAGGGTAGAGTGCTCCTCCGATACGCCGGATTTGTTGAGACTGTCCCTCTTTGCTTTGCGGTTTTAACTGGCCTATGTGTGTTTTTCTTTCTTTGCCCGTGTGTTCGTGCCCCAGGTTGCAAATAACCGGAGAGTCGAAATTAATTATTTTAAACGGTCCCTCGTATCTGGGGTCCAGTTTCGCCGCGAATCCTTCTGCCACCTTGGATAGATGGTGCTCCTTGGCCCATACCGTGTCTCCGATCTGTGGTTTCCAAGGGCGCCTCCGGAGATTGTAGTGGCCGCCTTCTCCATGTTCCGTCTGACCAGCTCGAAGTTTTCGTTTATTTTTTCGCATTTTCCGACGGGGTCTGGGTTTCCCTTCCTGTGCCGGTGGTTTCTTCATCAAATAACGCGCTCGGTAACCTGGGCGCTTTACCCTGCGTGACGAATGCCGGTGAATACCTTGTGGACTCGGCTACACTAGTGTTCACGGCCAGCTACAATTCTGGCCATTTCTCGTCCCACGTTCTCTGGTCTTGTCCGGCGAACTGGGCGATCATTGTTTTTACCGTTCTATTGGCTCCCTCCGTGGGATTTTCTTGTGGCGTGTACGGGGCTGTGAACTGGTGCCGCTTGAACGCCCTGCTCGTGAATTGCATCCCGTTATCGGTGATCAAGACCTTCGGCACGCCGTACCTTGAGACAATCCTTTCCCGGATTGCCTTTTCCAGCGTGCCTGTGGTAGCCCTACGCATTGGCACTATTTCCGTCCACTTCGAGAACCGATCTACGAGCACTAGTAGCATCGAGTTCCCGAGTTTCGACCGAGGAAGCGGCCCAACGAAATCGGCGCATACTGTGGCCCAGGGCTCCTCAGGGATTTGTGTGAGCATTTTGCCGGCTGCCTGGAGCTGACTGGGCTTGTACCTGAGGCAGCTCTCACAGTTCCGCACGTGCTTCCTAATGTCGCGGTGCATGCCCGACCAATAATACCTCCCTGCCACCCTCGCGATCGTCTTCCGGCTGCCCATGTGTCCGGCCGTCGGCATATCGTGGTTCTCGGCCATGACTCGCTGCCTTGACCCGATTGGTACGCATAGCTTCAATGCAACCACATCCTCGTTGCCCGCTCTGTGAGGAATGTACCGGTACAGCCGGTCGGCCTCCACTAAATAGTCCGGATATTTTTGGGGGATCTGTGCTATTTTGCCCCTTATGTCCCTTATCCAGCTACATTCGGCTTGTTTTGCTGGCTGACCAGGTGGCTTCGTTTTCAACCTTCGGCAGGTTTCAGGTAAGGGCTGCCGCGACAGTGTGTCCGCTACAATATACAGCTGGCCTTTCCTGTATGTGATTTCGAAGTCGTATTGCTGGAGCTCCAGTGCTCACCGCGCGATTCTTCCGGTCGGGCTCTCGATGCTATTCAGCCACTTCAGGGCCATGTGACCTGTTATCACTTTGAAGTGGTATCCCTCCAGGTATGGCTTTAATTTCCTTATGGCCCACACGATTGCTAAACATTCCTTTTCAGTGGCCGAGTAAATCTTTTCCGACCCGTTTAGGGTCCGGCTGGAATATGAGATCACCCGCTCACCCTGGTCGGAATTTTGAGTGAGAGTGGCACCCAGCCCATAATCGCTGGCATCGGTCTGCACCACAAACGGCTTTGTAAAATCCGGGCGACCAGCCTTGCCTTGACAGCTTCAAAGACCTGCTGGTGGTCGTCGGTCCATTTCCATTTGACACCCTTTCGGAGAAGGGCGTTCAGCGGATGCACTAGCGTGGCAAAATCTGGCACAAAACGCCCGTACCACGACGCCACTCCCAAATACTGCCGCAGTTCTTTGGCAGTTGCCGGTGGTTTTAGCAATGCGACATCATTTCGGTTCCAATTACCTGGTCCAACGCCTGCTGGAATGTTGCTGATGCCGAGTGTAAACCAAAAGGCATAACTTTCCATTGAAAAAGGCCTTTCCCTGGCACTGTGAATGCGGTGTACCGCCTGCTAGCTGCCTCCAGGCCAAAAAAATTTATTATTATCTGCCAGTACCCGTTCTTTAAGTCGAGGCTGCTAATATATTTAGCTTCTCGGAGTTGGTCCAGGATGTAGTTGATCATCGGCATTGGATATGCTTCCTTCACGGACTTTGCGTTGATCTGCCTGAAATCCACATAGAGCCTCCATTTCCCGGTCTTCTTCCTCACCATAACTATTGGTGAGCTGTACGGACTCCTTGACGGTTCGATGCAGCCCTTTTCAAGTAGCTCGTCTACTTTGGCGTTGATCTCGCCCTACATTTTTGGTTTCTTCGGAGAGTACCGCTGTTTGACCGGCTGATCGCCTTGCAGATTGTCCAGGCTCTCCAACTCTGTCTTTCAAAACTGGTCCACATCCATTTCCTTCGCGGCTTCGCGTCACCTGCTCCCAGAACTCCAGTGGCTTATCGTTGCCGTAATACCGAAAGTTCCACTCCCGGACTTGCTTGGCCACCTTGGCGTATTCCTGCGGATGTGGCCGTACGCTTTCTTTTCTCTCGCGGTTGCTTTCTCGCTGCCTGCCGTCGCTTGCCATGCTCTGAATATCCAGGCTTGCTATAAGGCCTTCGGCATCTGCGGTTGTTAGTTTAAATTTCGGGACCGGCAGCTTCCGGAATTTCACTTCCAGACCTGCCACTAACTCTGCCACGACCGGGTCTTCTGCTATGCGGTCCACCGTCTCTGCCAGGGTCTTCCTCATCGCCTCTTCCGAGCCCTCGAGTTCTATTCCCAGAACATTGCTTACCTCGGCGAAGTCCTCCTTCCTGACATCCTATATAACTTAATATTAAGTCCCCTTACGTTTTGATAGGCTGGAAATATAGAAGTGTTCAGTTTTTTTTTTCAGACTCTTAAATCGGAGACCGATTATTATTTCATTGTTTGTAAGGAACAAATTCTTTAGTATAAGTTCATCATCAGGCCAAAAAACTTTATTATTTAGAACGTTCTGGAGGAACAGATATTTTAAAAGAGGATAACTTGCGAACATATGAAAAAATTGTTCAACAGTAATGTATGGAGATTGGTATTTTTCTTGAATAAACTCCTTAACATCATCAGATGTGTTTTCGGGTAAATCGAGAAACAAATAATTGTTTCCTATGCGGAATAACAGAAAGTTTATTTATACCACAGCTTTCTGTAAAACTGCCTGTAAAAATTTTGATTCAAGGCCTGCTCTAGAAACTCTCCAGTGACAGGGGCTAATGATCTAAGTGCAGGTAAAGACTTAAACGTATTTAAAATTGGGATTGGTGCAGATTCGTTTTCTGAAACAGAATTTAAAGCAGCTCCTTTTTAAAGGGTTCGGGTTTTAGGTTACTCACTTCGCATTTTTTTTTTTTATATTGTTCACGTGTCGCGTTGAACCCTTCAGTGAGTTGTTTTAATACTCCAAAAAGATTCTTAAAACCGGCACGAGTCTGCCTCATAGAGACACACATCTCGAGTTCCATATATTTCTGCAGAATATACATGACCACTTAAGCGAGGTCCGCAATTCAATGTTATTTCTAACTCTGCCAACAAATCCTTCACACTTTTCTTGCATGATTGTATCGCAGGGTCAGTGGAAGATAAATATATCTTTTGATTTAGATGGAATGTGGCAACCTTTCTTGGCACAGGTAATAGACATAATCATTAAATTATTGTTTACAGTAAGTAAAGAATCGATAATGTAATTTATTGCGCAAAAAATTAAATAATAAATTAGTTCCTCAGTCAATTTGAAACTGGGATCAAATGAAAGGACACAAATTATAAACACAAAAAGGCAAAAGTTAAAGAACTGCGTGTAAATCCAAAAGTGGGAGAGCGCGAGACAAAATCTTTTCTATCGTCTGAGCGTGGCTAGTGATACACTTACAACTATATACGTACACAGTTAGCGAGAAGTAGAGCGGGAGGAAAAGAGAGTACAATATTACAGATATTTTCTCGAGCAATGTTACAAAAACAAAAGACTAGGAGCACCTAAGCATGCCCAAAAGAATGAAATTACAATAACAATGTATAGTCAATGTATATAGCCATATAATCCTTGAATGACTCTCTGAAACCCTTTTTTTTCTTGACCTGATCTGCGAGCTTTGAGAAGAATCCCCTCGCAGGAAATAAGTTTGGAAACTTTCGTTGAGCTCTCCCCATGTCCTCCAGTGTATATTGTTTGTAATAAACCACTTTAGGGCCTTGCCTTGCAGCAATTCTGGCAAGGCTCGGGGAATGAGGTTCAGGTTCAAACCGTATGTGTTTGCTGACCATTCTACTTGTTCCAGAAACTTCAGCGGTTTCTCCGTGCCGTCAAACTTGAAAGACCATTTCCGGACTTGCTTTGAGACTTTGGCAAGTTAACACCCAAAATAATACAATTTCTCAGACAGAGGAAATGAGTAAGCATTGATTGCACAACAAACAGCAAAGCAATGCCCTCAATAAAGTTCTAACGAACTTAGCTTGCACCTTTTGATCAGCGATCGTGGGAATGCAGAATAGACAATTTCCAAAGTTGATCGAACTCAACCTAGTGCATACAACAAAAACTATAATTAAAATGCACTAGCCAATTACAATTAAGTTTGGCCAACGGCGACGGCGACCAAGAGCAGCAACCAATAATATGAAAGAACGTCAGCAGAAACATCAACAGCGGCAGAGACGGCGGCAGCGATGGAGCGACGCGTAGCTATAAAAACAATTGTTTAATCTAAGTAAGTTAGTTCTTAATCCAACTCAATAAAGGAAAGTTTGATTTTTTTATATAAAAATCATAACCAATCTTTTAACTGGCGCCCGAACAGGGACCTGATTAAAACCGCGAAAGGATAACAAGTTCCGCGTCTCGCGAAGTTCAGAAAGTAAAAAATTCTGACGTTTCGTTTCAAACCTCCGCCTAATCAGTGAGAAGTAAAAAACCAAAAATCCCGAGATTCGGAAGTGCAAAAGTGCCGTTTAAAAAAAAACGCCGCAAATTGTCACTCCTGAAAAAAACAGGACTTGTACCCGGTGGAATAATCAGGCCAAATTTTATCGCCGTGATCCCTTTAGTATCCGTTCGAAGGGAACGTGAATTAAGGTACAGAGAAGGCCCCTTAGTAAACTCACACTCAGGAGAGATCGTTGCAGAGTGAGATAAAACGGAATCTGCCGAGCCTGTCATCACGAGAGCACGCCGAGATATGTTACTACTGTAAGAATAGTTTTAAGCAATTTATTAACAAAAACATAAAAAATATTTAATCGAAAAATATTCAAAGAAGAAAAAGTTTTACCCAAATATAAAGTGTAGAAGACATATTTTAGTAAGTTAAAAAGAAAAAAATCCGAAATATAGGGAAAACAAAAATTTCCACATAATAATTACAAAGGTAATAAAAAATCGCACACCCTAATTCTTAGAAGACAACTTCCGAATTCTGAATAACTAAAATTAAAAAAATTAAATTAAACTTTTCGCTGCTCATATATCCATACCCAAAATGACCGAACAAGATTTGGCAGACAGACTCGCGAATCTTACCGGACCCTCATCAGCCAGTTCCACACAAATAAACACACGAATCATGACCGAGAGGGACATTGAGGAAAAAATAAAAACAATCTTAGAGACAAATCTCAGTAGACTAGTAAAGGAAATACTTAATCCAAATAAAGATTTTTCCAAATATACAGACCAAACAATTAAAAGAGAATTAACGCACAATCTTAGTGAGTTAGATAAATTACCAGACATTGTTCGGACACTTAGAGACTTTTCAGGAAACAAAAGTGAATATTCATCATGGAGGAAAAGTGTCGAGAGGGTGTTAAAAATCTATGAAAACAGAATTGGATCACCAAAATATTATGGAATTCTTTTAGCAATCCGTAACAAAATTACTGGTCAAGCGGACGCAGTATTAGAATCATATAATACCCCCTTAGATTGGACAGCTATTTCAAAATGCCTAACAGCGCATTTCGCCGACAAGCGCGACTTAAAGACCTTAGAATATCAACTATATGCTCTTAACCAAGGTAACAATACTATAGATGAATATTATCAGGCAGTCTATCAACAATTATCACTAATTCTGAACCAAATTGGCAGCTTAGATGCCTCACAAGAAACTATACAATCTCTGACAGCCATGTATAGGGAAAAAGCCTTAGACACTTTTGTCAGAGGACTTAATGGAAACCTGGCACAATTGCTGGCCATTAAAGAACCACAGGACTTAGGACACGCTCTACATTTATGCAGTCTGCTAGAGAATCAAAATGCTAGGAATAACCAGACACCAAAAACTCCGTATTTAGGGAGGGCACCCATGCTACCACCTAAACCTCAACAACCATATCGGATGGTAGCCGTCAAACAAAATTTCCATCCGCATCTCTACCATAACCCAAACCAATCCGGAAAACCCCTAATTACTCAAACTAACCAATTCAAATCTTATAGTCAACCTTATACAAACCAATCCGGTGTAGTAGCGTCCTATAACATACCAAAACCTCCGCCACGACCACAACCGAAACCGGTACCTATGGACGTAGATCAGTCAGTTCGATCACGTCATATAAATTATATGAACAAACCAGCAAATAATGATTATGCAGGGAAAAGACCTCTCAGCACCGCTAATGCCCCAAATAATAATAAGATACCAAGACAGTTCCATATTCAACCAGAGACAGGAAGTAACGCGCAGCAAAATTCAGATGAAACTTCATCAAGTTCAGAACAAGAGTATTATCAGTTGGCAGAAGAAAATAACGTTAACGAACTTCAGGAGGAATATGTATGGCAAAGCGATAACGAACAACAAGAATACATAGATATGTCAGAACTTTATTTTTTAGAATAAATCGTTCCTCACTACCTTACTTTAAAGTAACCACGGGGAACGGAAAAATTCTAAAATTCTTAATCGACACGGGCTCTAATCAAAATTATATTCAAAATCAATTAGTACCAAATCCAAAGCCAAATGAGAACACTTTTTCAGTTAGTTCAGTCGGTGGTAACAATAAAATAACACAACACGCAATACTTAAGCTCGCTAATATTTCGGATACACCCATGAAATTCTTTTTACTAGACACCCTGAAAACCTTTCATGGTATCTTGGGCAATGACACAATGAAAAGACTAGGAGCAATAATAGATGTAAAAAATGATATATTAATTCTCGGAAATAAACGCAAAATTAAAATTCATCAACTAGCGACACAAGCAGTAAATACAATTGGACCGCAAGTCAGCCATATGACCGAGTCACAAAAATCAATAATAAAACTCCTCGTACAAAGCCACAAAATCCTCTTCGCAGATCCCGATTCAAAGTTAGCATACACAACTAAAGTAGTAGGTGAGATCAGAACTTCATCAGATTCTCCAGTTTACGGAAAACATTACCCATACCCAATATCACTCAAACAAGAGGTAGAAAAACAAATAACTGAGATGCTAAGAGATGGTATTATAAGACCTTCAAGATCACCATATAATGCACCAGTCTGGGTAGTTCCGAAAAAGTCCGGCCAGTCCGAAGAAAAAAAGTACAGATTAGTAATTGATTATAGGAAACTTAATGAAGTTACTATCTCAGATCGGTATCCCATACCCGAAATTGGAGAAATTATTGCGCAGCTCGGGGACAACAAATATTTTTCGGTATTAGATCTCAAGAGCGGTTTTCATCAAATACCACTGAAAGATACAGACATAGAAAAAACAGCATTCGCAGTAAATGGCGGAAAATATGAATTTACGAGACTCCCATTCGGTTTGAAAAATTCCCCTTCCATTTTTCAAAGAGCGTTAGACGACATATTGAGAGAATACATAGGGAAAATTTGCTATGTATATGTTGATGATATTATAGTCTTTAGCAAAAACGAAGTGGAGCACGGCAAAAACTTGGAAAGAGTATTTTCAACGCTACAAAACGCAAATATGAGGGTTCAAATAGAGAAATGCCATTTTTTTAAAAACGAAGTAGACTTCTTGGGGTACACAATATCAGAAAATGGAGTAAAAACCAACATAGATAAAATAAAAGCGATTACAAAATTTCCAGTCCCAAAAACATTAAAAGATCTCCGTTCCTTTTTGGGCATGACAGGTTATTATAGGCGGTTCATAAAAGATTACGCCAAAATAGCAAAACCCCTAACCATTCTTCTAAGAGGCGAAGAAGGCCGGATATCTAAGACCAAGTCAAGCAGAACTGCTATCAACTTGAACAAAGATGCGATTACAGCATTCGAGAAACTTAAAAAATACTCTCGTCTCCAGGGAGGTTACCCTTGCCTATCCAGATTTCGGAAAAGAATTTCAATTGACTACTGACGCTTCAAGTTACGCAATAGGCGCAGTATTGGAACAAAATCATAGGCCAATAACGTTCATTTCACGCACCCTGTCAAAGACTGAAGAGAACTACGCAACTAACGAAAGAGAGATGCTCGCGATCGTTTGGGCGCTCCAAAGTTTAAGACATTATCTTTACGGGTATTCAAAAGTGGTAATATACACGGATCACCAACCCTTGAGTTTTTCGAATAGTGTAAATAACCATAACGCTAAGCTTAAACGCTGGAGAGACCTCATTGGCGAGTATAACCACGAGATCAGGTACAAGCCCGGAGTAGCTAATGTGGTAGCGGACGCGTTGTCCCGGGCCCCCGCAGAAATTAATTCAATCAGCTCCTCAGCATCAGCCAATAGCGACGAAAGCTCGTCACACAACCTCATATTTTCAGTAGAAGCTCCAATTAACGTATTTAAAAACCAATTATTATTACTGACTGCCGGTACAGATTCCTATAGCTTCGAAATGCCATTCCCAACATACCACAGACACATAATTAAACTAAAATCTTACACGGAAGAAAAACTTATTGCAATTTTAACTAGTAAACTTGATCCTAAACTTATAAACGGAATCATTACATCCGAAGAGGTAATGGGAAAAATTCAAAACATTTACCCTACCTATTTTAAATCATACAAGGTAAGGTTTACTCAAAACGAAATAGACGACGTAACTTCGGAGTCCCAACAAAACGAAATAATTATCCTCGAACATAAACGAGCCCATAGAGATGCAAAAGAGAACAAATTACAAATTTTGAAGAATTATTTCTTTCCACAACTTACCAAGAAAATCCAAGCAATAGTTCAAGCCTGTCAAACTTGTAAAGAATCAAAATACGATAGACACCCCCCAAAAGGAGAAATCCAACCGACCCCTATTCCTAATTACCCAGGAGAAATAGTTCACATAGATATTTATATTACCGAAAAACATAGAGTCTTAACGGGAATTGACAAGTTTTCAAAATATGTTCAAGTAAAAATTTTAGAGTCAAGAGCATCTGAAGATATTAAAAATCCGTTGAGGGAAATGTTAATTGCTTTCGGTATGCCAAAATGGATAATAATGGACAACGAACGATCATTTGGCTCAGCAGCAATAAAGTTTATGTTAGAAGATGAACTCAAAATATCATTACACACCACCGCACCGTACGCATCGACAAGTAACGGACAAATAGAAAGGTTTCATTCAACCCTATCTGAAATCATGCGGTGTCTCAAAAAAGACAACGGGAGCATATCATTTGAAGATTTAATCTTTAAAGCAGTTCAAGAATATAATAAATCGATACATTCTGTAACAAAAGAAAGACCCATAGACATATTTTTCAGAAGCACAATCTCTAGTTCAACAGAAGACATAGAAAAGAAACGAGAAGAAATAAAAAAGAAAATTAAAAATAAACAAACAGCCGACCTCGAATACCATAATCAAGGAAAAATATTACCAAAACTTTTTAAGCCAGGCGAAACTGTACATGTAAAAATAGATAAAAGATTAGGAACTAAACTTACACCTAGATACAAAACCGAGAAAGTAGCGGAAAATAGAACGACCACCATTAAAACACAAACCGGAAAAATCATACATAAAAATAATATAAGAACATGATTTTTCAGATTATTTTTACCAACATGCTTGGGAATAACTACAGTACTCGACTATTCCAATTCACAGAACAATTCACGACTATCAGATCTTAGAAGACAAGATAAATGAGCAGCTAGAAAACAACAATAGACAAGTAGTAATTAACAGATTAATTAATCAAAAAATAAACCAACTTACTAACGCTACTAATGCAATGTTGAAAATTACCCAGAGCTCGGAAGAAATCATAAATCAGAAAGCAAATATTTTAAAGTATAAAATTCAATTAATAAAAGAAGAAATAATTAACATAATATACGCAATTACATGGGCCAAATCTAATACAATAAATTCATTTGTACTTACAAACACAGAAACCAAAATAGTGGAAGAAATTTTTAAAAAAGAAAATAACTTATTTTTTAACATAGAAGAATTATTGGAATTTGCTCGAATCAAGTTAGCCACAAATGGCAACGACCTTATTTACATTATTAGCTTACCAACCATTGAATCAGATAATTGTAGAACTTTAAAAATTAAAGCAATAAAAAAAGCCCAAATAATCAATGATATAAAATATGAAAATTTTTTAGAATGTAAGAGACAATTATTGGCAATAATTAAACCTTGTGAATCCTATAATGATAAGACAATTTGTAATTCAGAAAATTTGTTAGATTTAAGCAATGATACTTGCGTAAACGCTCTATTAAACCTTCGAGAACCAGAATGTAAGATGATCAACAATCAACATATACCGGATTTCGAAGAAATACTACCAGGCACCATCCTACTAAACAACTTCAATGGACCAGTCTCACTAGATGAAAAACTTCTACAACTGCAAGGCTCTTTCATAATACAATATCGTAATTCGACGGTAACAATTGGTGAAACCATCTTCAAGTCAAAGGAAATCAACGTAGTCGAACCAGAACCTCCGTTATTCCAACTATTGGGCGAAAAGACTAAGTTAGAGGAAGTTCTCTCACTACAAATGGTCAAGGAACTCAACATTAACAACACAAAAGCGCTGGAAAAATTAAGAAGCAAGGCAACCATAGAATCTTCCGTTAGCTACGGATCCGCCATCATCCTACTACTACTTATAATAGGATCAATCACGGAACTCCTACGAAGACGTAGGTCAACGGAAAGGACACCAGTTTCCGTGCCAGAAACGCAAGAAAAGTCCACACATTCCGGACCTGTACTCTACTACGTTGCGACCGAGGACAGTCGCGTTTAAGGAGGGAAGAGTTAACACCCAAAATAATACAATTTCTCAGACAGAGGAAATGAGTAAGCATTGATTGCACAACAAACAGCAAAGCAATGCCCTCAATAAAGTTCTAACGAACTTAGCTTGCACCTTTTGATCAGCGATCGTGGGAATGCAGAATAGACAATTTCCAAAGTTGATCGAACTCAACCTAGTGCATACAACAAAAACTATAATTAAAATGCACTAGCCAATTACAATTAAGTTTGGCCAACGGCGACGGCGACCAAGAGCAGCAACCAATAATATGAAAGAACGTCAGCAGAAACATCAACAGCGGCAGAGACGGCGGCAGCGATGGAGCGACGCGTAGCTATAAAAACAATTGTTTAATCTAAGTAAGTTAGTTCTTAATCCAACTCAATAAAGGAAAGTTTGATTTTTTTTATATAAAAATCATAACCAATCTTTTAACTGGCATAGTCTGGTGCGCTGGGCCTTTGCTGTTCTGGTCTTCTATCTTGACTTGTGCCCCTGGATCTTCCTGCCTCTACGCCCAGGATATCTATAAGTTGTTCGGCGTCAGGACTTGCAATTTGCCGCTTGATCTCCTCCAGCTCAGCCTAAATTTCCGCCATACCTGCGTCGTTTTGTGTTCTTGTGATATATTCTGAAAGGGCTTCAGCATGTCCTCCGACCTGCTCTCCAGGATGATGCCAAGCTTGGCTGCCAATTTTCAGAAATCCTTTTTCTTGAGGAGAAGCATCTATCCCTTCCCCATTTCTGTTTGATGCTGAATTTTACTGTCAGGAAAATCACGTTTTGGGCGCCAGATGTAACGAACTGATTTTCTTGATTTATCTGCTCGAAACAAATATCGTGCGGCTAGCTCAGAAATGTAAGTATTCATCTCACCAAATTTATATAAACGTGACCACCCTATAGATCAGTGAAAACGCACAAAAAGATTGGGAGTATACAAGGTTTTTTTCTTCGCCGACTTGACCCTCGGCCTGGGTTTTGTATTGACAGTGTAAAAAAAAAATATGCTCCGCCGTCGTCTCCTTCCCACATTGAACAGCTAGCTGGGTTGTGATTGCTGTGAAGTGATATCTCCCTCGACGGCTATGCTCGCAATGCTTGATGTTGTCTTTGGCTCGACGGGATAACAGGGCTTAGGGATGCGTCGCCGTTCCCTGACTAGGGTAAACAGGCACTGTGCTCTCAAGCGTAAGCCTTTCGCAACCGCAGCCTCCTGTCCCTTGCTCTGTCCCGGCCGGTCGCACCGGACGTCGGCTCAGTTTCTACCTGACGGTTCAAGCGTACACCGGACGCCGCCAACGCAGTCCCTGCGACAAACGCCAGGTTCTAGACGAACGCTTTCACACTACCCTTTCTGCCGCAGACTTTTGAATTCGAATTGTTCGTCGTCCTGTTGGCTCATGATTTGGTAAGCTGCCGTTCTGTGACTCAAGCGGTGAACTGCTGTGCTCTCAACGCATACACCTTTCGAGACACTAGCTGAACAAACGCGCGTCCTTCCTGGCTAGTCACACCAGGACCTTGTACAATTCTTGCAGGACAATCAGGCCTACGCCGGAGTTCGCTAATGCAGTCCTTGTAGGCAGGCAACTAGTTTTAGACAACTTTCCTTCTGAGCCCACGGTTTCTTGTCGAAGGACTCTATTTGTTCAACTCTGTCGGACACGCCGGGTGGAATGCCAAGCTCAAGTCGCCACAGAAGTTGTGACAAAGCGCCTGGACTTAGCCTTGTGATGCCGTAAGTACCTCAGCTTCCTGTGTACCATCATGAGCTTACTCTTCTTGCTTTCTAACTTGTGGAAAGTTTTTCAACTCCTCACAACAGGTATTAGACAATTTAAAATTAAATAATTTAAACTCTAACAGTGACTATAGATTTATAAGAAAAGCATAGTTCCAAACACGCACAATGTAGTTAAGATAGGCATTTTTAAAAGAAAAAAGTACTTTCAGAAATTAATCAAAACTTTACAAAATCACAGAGCACAAGATCAACACAACCGATCACAAGCGACGGTAAATTGATTATAAAACGGAGATATAACTGATTTACCAAGGGACTGTCTTGGAATAGCCGACATTTTAGATATTGTAACGGGTAGTCACACTGCAAATTATTTCAGGCGAGATGTTGAAGTGAAACACAAGCGCACGCGGAATAGTTGTCCGGCTTGCGGCTCGTCGGCTAAGGCTGTGGTGGTCTTGCTTGCGCACACGTTTGCCTATCAATAATGCTACGTTAATAATCGCGTGCAACGACAATGAACCGGGAAAGATAGAGACACACATATAACTATTGCTGCAAAAAAAGAAAATTATCCTAACGCAGCTGAACTCCCCTTTTCGGCTCCTTAGATGTTGTGGAGGTCCAGTCGAGCCCACCCTTCCTTCGGTCGCTCCATCCAACTGCTCAATAGCCTGAGCGACCCCTTTTCTTAAGCGCTACCCTACATCTGCATGTCGCCAGGTGCGGCCAAATTCGTTTTTTTTCTTAAAACATTATAAACGTTTATTAATAGCTAAAACCATTCTTAACGCTAGACATGATAAAAGATTTACTTAGGGACATGTATAAATACGACATATAACTTAGTGATACATATATTAGAGCATATAAATATTAAATGTGAGAGATGCGAAAATTAACTTATAATAATTCTATCCTTTTTCTTGATGAAATCAAAATTTAGGCCAATGGGAAGGGGAATTTAATCCGCGTAAAATAGAAATTAACTTAAAAGCGAATAAAAAAAGTGCGGCTGCAGAACAATTATCTCGTGCGATTTAGTTGGAATCAAAATTGAGTCTTTTTTCTTCTCCTACATTTGAGCGCTTTGGATTTCACGTATTTTTCTTTCTGCTTCTTCTCTATCGATGTTTGAGGTTAAAATATTATAATATCCATTTTTTTCTTTTACTTTACTTTTTGGACACGATTATATATATATTTTTCTGCATGATACAGAATTCAAGTTGGATTTTTCCACTCACCAATATTTAATACAATCCATCGACGAAAGCGCTTTCCTCGGGATGTGATGAGCTAAAGGGGTTAAGAAATTAAGCACACAATAAAAAGAACAAAAAAAAATCAATCTAGTTGCCACACCACATCACACCACACTGCACTTTTTCCCACAATTTTGGGTTTTCTCGGTCGACATTCGCCCCGCCATTGCCACATTTAACAATTAACAAAAAAACTTAATTAACTACTAAATTAACCTAAACAAGAATCATCACTTAATTTCTTAATTTCCACTTTTCCGGGCTAGGTCATAGCTTCTCCCTCTTGGGACGTTTCCGCGACCAAACTTTCCGAGTATTATTTTAGCTTTATTTGGCCCAAATTTGCCAATGCAATGTTTATCTGCCTCTGCTTAGAGCATGTCGCGCGCCGACGTCATACGCGAATTGGAGGGGAAGCGATACTATAGCTGCGCTCTATCGAACTTATTTCATTGGTAAATTTAATCTAATCTGCTTTGTGCAATTTCGGTGTGGGTGTACGAGCGGCCGCAAGAGATAAAGTTAGGGCCGTATGCCCGCTTAGCACAACTTTTAAACCACTCAATGCCCGTAATTTCCACTTTTAACTCGGTTGCGCTGGGTTCGATGTGCGCTTCGGTTTGATGTGCGCTCCGATTTGATGTGCGCTCGATAACCTGGTTGCGCCTGCGCCGACTGCCGGTTTTCTTAGCCTTCCCTCGCTTCTTGGTCTTGGTATTCTCGCCCTTCGCTCGCCTGATTTAATAAAAAACACTGAGGAACTGCTTGGATTTTCCCCTTTACTCTTTAAAAAAAACTCACCCCAGACCACTGCACATACGTCCGGGAATCCAAAATTTTCCCTTGGCTTTAGAATTTCTACACTCGCGATTATTTTTTTCTTAGACGAGTTGCACCTTTTAAACTTTACACTTCTACTGCCAAAATGGGAAAGACCGATCCCCACGCCGGAAAGTTGGCGGTAACCTACAACGCAATCTATGGTGGATTATAGGGAAAGTCGACACATGCCACTGTTGCTCTCGACTTTTCACCCCTGCCAGAACCTTCTACGGCCGAGCTCTAGATGGCGCTAATAATACCTAAAATTCCATCCCTAGATGGAGCCATAAACGAATATTTTCTTCCCTTTTTAGAGCAAGCGCGACAGAAATTACCCCCCATTAAAAGCAGACTTGGGGTTTGACACTCCAAGGATGATAAATGCCGCGCTTGCGAGCCTACTGCTTAATATCCTTTGCATGGAACCTACCCACATATCGTCCTTGTAGATCCTCCAGATCGTTACAAACTTGACCCACCTTTTTCCTTATTCTTGCTTTTACAAAATCTGGGCCCTGCTTTGCATTGTATCCAGCTGCGAAATTGCTTTGCTTAAAGTTTCTTCGGTAGACTTCTTGACCTTCGCTAAAAGATACCTCTCTTGACCTTAAATTATATCTCTTTTCAGTCTTCTCGAACTGGTTTCGCATCACCGTTAACACTTTGCTGCGCACAAGTTCTAGAGAATCCTCTTTGAAGATGAAGTGCTGCCCAAAAACCATGTAGTATGGGGTCGTTCCTAAACTAGAGTGAACAGCTGACCTAAGTGCACAACAAATACTGCTCAATTGTTCGTCCCAATCCTTTTGGTCACTTCGCACAAACGACCGTATGGCCGAGATCACCGAACGATTAACCCGCTCTGACGCATTGGCTTGCGCTGAATGAAAAGCGGTAAAAGTATGAGATACTTTGTACTCCCTCAGGAACTTCTGGAAAGCTTCTGACTTGAATTGAGATCCATTATCGGATATTATGATCCCTGGAACGCCGAATGTGTGAAAGAGCTCCTGCTGCATGTACTTAATTAACACATCCGCTGTGAGCTTCTTAACAGCCTTCAGAAATACGAATTTGCTGTAATGGTCCAGCACGATAAATATCCCAATGTTTCCACTTCTCGATCGGGGATACGGGCCTAAAAAATCTATATAAAGTTTTTGAAAAGGTCTTGCCGACTCTGGAGCCACTCCCATGGGCGGTCTCAATGCACAATTCGGCGGCTTAGTCATCTGCAGATATCACACGCTTGAATGTACTCCTTCACATCCTTCACTAGTCTTGGCCAATAATAATACCTTCTTATCCTCTCCAAAGTTTTGTGAACTCCTCCATGCGAAGCTAAGGGATAGTCGTGAGCATTTTTGAGAACTTCGCCCACCAAGCCCTTAGGGATCCATAACTTCCAGCAGAAACTGTCATGCATCGGCTCCTCAGATGTATGCTCCGTTTTACGATATACAAAACCATCGGCTTCTTTTAGATCAGGAAGTCTGCTAGAGTTGGCTTTAATATTTTCGATTAACTCAATGTATTCGGGATCCTTAAACTGTGCAGACCTTAATTCAACGAGCAAACCATGGCTGGCGTCTATAGCAGCCATTTCCTCCTCATTAACCCGAGATAAAGCATCCGGGACTACATTTAGCTTACCGCTGCGATGCTCGATCTTAAAATTAAAACTTTGCAGTTTCAATGCCCACCTAGCAAGCCTAGAATGCAGATCCGTCTGCGACATTAACCATTTAAGCGACGCGTGGTCAGTAATTATGGTAAATTCGTGACCCTCGACATAGGCTCTAAATCGCTTTACACATATAATGACAGCTAGACACTCTTTTTCGCTTACCGTGTATGACTTTTGGGCTCTATTTTACTTCTTTGAAACGAAAGCTATTGGACACTCCTCGCCACTAGAGGATTTTTGTACTAACACGCCACCTACACCGGTATTACTAGCATCACAGTGTATATAAAAAGGCTGACTAAAATCTGGGTGCGTAGCACTGGCGCAGAGCAAAGCATCTCTTTTAATTTTTCAAATGCTCGCTCGCCTTCTGGCGTCATTGCAAATTTTTGTCTGGGTTTCAAGAGATCCGTTAGAGGTGCTGCGAAATTGCTGATAAATTTTCGGTACTAGCCGACCATACCGAGAAACCTTCTCATGGCTTTTAATGATCTTGGCAGAGGAAAATTTGTCATAACTGATATTTTATCCGGATCAGTTCTGACTACTCCTTCTCCCACTATGTGGCCCAAATATTTGACACTTCTCATACAAAATTTGCTCTTTTCTACATTCAGTGTTAATCCAGCGGAGCGAATGCGACTCGCCACAGAACTTAAAACTTTTAGATGACTATCAAAACTATCGGATACAATAAGCAAATCGTCGAGATATACAAAATCTTCATTTCTCAGCTCAGCTGGTATGACTCTATCCATCAACCTAGTCATTGTCTGCGAGGCATTCGAAAGCCCGAAAGGCATTACTTTATATTGATATAATGGCTTACCAGGAATTGTAAACGCCGTTTTGTCGCGCGACTGAGGATCTAAAGGGATCTGCCAATAGGCATCTTTAAGATCCAGGCTGGAAATGAAATTGGCTTTGGGAAGACGACTAAGAATCCCATCAATCTGGGGCAAGGGATATGCATCTTTCTTCGTTACAGCATTTACCTTTCGGCTATCCAGACACAGACGCACTTTTCTTGGCTTCTGAACTAAAACAACTGGCGAAGACCAGGGACCTTCTGATTCTTCAATAACCCCAAGCTTGAGCATGCGATCGACTTCTGCGTACAGCAACTTTTCTACCGCTGGCGAAACCGGAAAATGTCTTTGTTTTACGGGTTTTGCTTCTCCCACATCAATCGAATGAGAAAGAAGACTAGTTCTTCCCAAACCCGAGATAGAAAAGGACGGAAATTGATTTATAACTGCTTGCAAATTGGCTTTCTGAGCCTCCGACAGGAAGTGAGCATCACTAGTCAACTCCTCTATGCTCATATTGGAGGGCAAAAGATCAAATGCGGACCAAAAGTCAATTCCCAAATACAAATCCTGGCTCAGTGAAGGGATAATATACAATTCTATTTCTCTTATTTTTTCTTCATGCTGAACTGTTGTTTTGAAACGCCCTACCACTTCCTGTTTTTGGCCATCAGCTGTTTTTGCTGTAGTTGCTACTCTCTTAAACGGAATTCTTTACTTTATGACCATTTCGGCCAACTTTCCACCTATCGCACTCATGGATGCTCCTGTATCTAAAAGACCGAGTACTACTCTATCTATCTGGGTTCTTGTATCTTATGGCGTTTATGTTTTTCGCCGCCCGCCAAAAATCTCTCATTCTTTTTGCGTTTCGAGAGTCTAATCTTGCCAAGATAGTTTTTAAAGCTGGTAACGTATTTCTTTCTACAAGTTGTGCCCAGAAAGTTTGTGAATCTTCATGACAATTATTTAAATCGGACTTTTCATATGTATTTGGTGGGCTTAAAGAAACTATTGGCTGACATCTTGGTTGACTGGCTTTCGAAGAACACACGGCTGTTGTCGGGGTCGTGTGTTCTGCTTGCCGTTTTTTTGGCATTTAATACACGATGGTTTGTAGGTATTTGGGGTGCCACAGTCATAACAAAAAATCTTCCTTTTCTCTTCACAATCGTGATAGCGATGCCCCTCTGTCCTACAATTCCAAAATATCAAGGCAATTGCGTCTACTTCTGCCCCCAAATCTACATCCGAAAACTCCGAAGCATCATCCGAAAGACACTCTGATACCAATTCAGATACCTGTTTGCGATATGGGACTGCCTTCTGATACCCATAGCTACGCCTCACATCTTCCAAGAAACTTTCCCTACGTCGGCAGGTATCTCGTAGCCTTTGAACAGAATCTATGCTAACGTTTAAGAGTTCGTGTCTGATTTCCGGTCTTAAGTTCCTACGAAGCGTTTCTATTAAATCTTTTTCTGGCATGGGTACTTCCAAGCAGTCAGTAATCTGCACGATAGCATCATAGAAGGAGTCAAAATTCTCCCTCTGGTTTTGCTTTTTATCCCTAATAGCTTCTCTTAAGTCGACGTCTGTTCGCGTATCCCGAAACTGTTTACGCAAGGCCTCGGTGAGCAAATCCCATCTGGTACTATCTGAAGTTTTATGGAAACGCCAATAAAATTCGTGGGCCTTTCCATCAAACAAAACACTAGCATTGCTGCAAACTAGATCGAACCTCGACTTGAGCGTTTGGTGTGTTAATGCCTCAACTCGATATAGGAATTTATCCACACTCAAACCATCTTGTCCCCCATTTAATCTCAATTTCCAGCTACTGATTATTTGTCCGACTTTATCGGGACGGATGGCCAAATCGGAATTAGAAAAAGCTGAAAATGGCCTGGCCTCTATCTCGATTTCTCCGATTTCTGAAGGAACTCTGGAGTTAGGAAGAGATCCTACCGGTCTAGGCAACGCTTGCAACTCTGTTGCTATATTGGCCTGAATTATGCGGGCCATCTGATCGGACAGCTGCGACAATAAGTCATGTTGCAGGCTTTTTAACTGTTGGGACACAATATTGCCGATCGCCTCCGCATCGGCGGTACTAGTGGCCGGTCTCCCAGCCGCGCTTCCAGGGACTTTGGGCTTTGCGCCTTCTCCCTTGGGCCTACAAAGTGGGCAATTTCCCTTGGCTTTAGCTTGGTTTTCCAAGCACTCCTTGTGGAACTCGTGTCCACATTTTGCACGTCCTACTTGGTCTGCCGTCAAGGTTTTGTCGCAGAGCACGCATTTGGATGACCCAGAAGCCTCGGTGTGACTCCTCAATACACCTTTATTTTCCCAAAAAAAATATAAATCTGCCAAAACCAATACCAGCAGCCAATACCAATACAAATACAGCTTGCTGTGAACCGCACCAAACACTAGTTAAACGTGAACAAAAACTTAAAACAATGGAAGACAACCTCAAACACCTAAAATTAAAATTTAAAATTACAAATTTATATTTCTAAAGATACTTTTTATCCAAGTTCCAACCCTAAAGTTTGCTGTCGAAATTATTGTATGATATCAGCAGGTTCGATCGAACTGACCGTTCAAACTTCTAACTTGAAAATTAAAATGTTTGCTTATTTATGAATTTGAATAAATATAAATAATGATAATTAAATATAATAAATATAATAATTGAATTCTATTATAACGAAAATTGTTTAAAATATGAAAATGCAATAGGCACAATCAACGCAAACCAAATCAAAAATCAATATCAAAATACTGGCCAGAAAGCATAGCTAAATGCCTGCAGAATAAATCGCTTAATTGCAAACAAAAGGTTTTAAGCAGCGCAAAAGAGAATTGAAGAAAAAGTCGAGTGTGCTGCTTATCGCTTATTAACGACAACAACAACGACACGTGTTTGCCGTGGTCAGCTGCTATGCGAAAACCTTCACCGTCTGATCTCCAGCCAACAAACACTTGCACTCACTACTTTAATGTTGGGCATATGCCTTTACCTGTTATTCGTGGCCTGAGAGTATCTTCTAAAAGATTTTGCCCCAGTAAATCCTATGCGAAATGCTAAAAGCCTATGTCCAACTAGTGATTTGTTGTGCGCCTCTGCCATGCTAATCATCCGTGGTCAAGTACCTCGCTTCTAAAAGCAATTGTACTCGCTAGTCCTATGCGACTGATCTGCACTAGCTCGGGCTGCACTGTGTAGAGTATACACAAGTCGACTTGTTTTAACTCAGCAGCTGTCTGTAGTGGCCGGCTTGACAATTTTTAACGATTGTCTTTGCTATCCGTTTTCCTGTACTTCCGAGCCAACCTGAGTTAAATCAAACCTATTTCTTTAATAATCGCAGCACCAGTAGCCAACAAATTTGTCATAGCCCACTCCTTGATTATTAAAATTTATACAGCTAAATAACATGTGTGTGTGTGAGTCACATATAAATGCATATGTGGCCTACACGTTTGGGCGCCAATTAAATTAACATTATTATTAGAATTTAATAATTTATAAATGTAACGGGTAGTCACACTGCGAATTATTTCAGGCGAGATGTTAAAGTGAAACACAAGCGCACGCGGAATAGTTGTCCGGCTTGCGGCTCGTCGGCTAAGCCCGTGGTGGTCTTGCTTGCGCACACGTTTGCCTATCAATAATGCTACGTTAATAATCGCGTGCAACGACAATGAACCGGGAAAGATAGAGACACACATATAACTATTGCTGCAAAAAAGAAAATTATCCTAACGCAGCTGAACTCCCCTTTTCGGCTCCTTAGATGTTGTGGAGGTCCAGTCGAGCCCACCCTTCCTTCGGTCGCTCCATCCAACTGCTCAATAGCCTGAGCGACCCCTTTTCTTAAGCGCTACCCTACATCTGCATGTCGCCAGCTGCGGCCAAATTCGTTTTTTTTCTTAAAACATTATAAACGTTTATTAATAGCTAAAACCATTCTTAACGCTAGACATGATAAAAGATTTACTTAGGGACATGTATAAATACGACATATAACTTAGTGATACATATATTAGAGCATATAAATATTAAATGTGAGAGATGCGAAAATTAACTTATAATAATTCTATCCTTTTTCTTGATGAAATCAAAATTTAGGCCAATGGGAAGGGGAATTTAATCCGCGTAAAATAGAAATTAACTTAAAAGCGAATAAAAAAAGTGCGGCTGCAGAACAATTATCTCGTGCGATTTAGTTGGAATCAAAATTGAATCTTTTTTCTTCTCCTACATTTGAGCGCTTTGGATTTCACGTATTTTTCTTTCTGCTTCTTCTCTATCGATGTTTGAGGTTAAAATATTATAATATCCATTTTTTTCTTTTACTTTACTTTTTGGACACGATTATATATATATTTTTCTGCATGATACAGAATTCAAATTGGATTTTTCCACTCACCAATATTTAATACAATCCATCGACGAAAGCGCTTTCCTCGGGATGTGATGAGCTAAAGGGGTTAAGAAATTAAGCACACAATAAAAAGAACAAAAAAAAAATCAATCTAGTTGCCACACCACATCACACCACACTGCACTTTTTCCCACAATTTTGGGTTTTCTCGGACGACATTCGCCCCGCCATTGCCACATTTAACAACTAACAAAAAAACTTAATTAACTACTAAATTAACCTAAACAAGAATCATCACTTCATTTCTTAATTTCCACTTTTCCGGGCTAGGTCATAGCTTCTCCCTCTTGGGACGTTTCCGCGACCAAACTTTCCGAGTATTATTTTAGCTTTATTTGGCCCAAATTTGCCAATTCAATGTTTATCTGCCTCTGCTTAGAGCATGTCGCGAGTTACCCCCTCTACCCTATTCGTAGAGATGGAGAGTCTGCGACGAACTCGAAGAGGCACGATCCAACTGGACACAATCGGGAACTACCGTTATAAACAGACAAGAGAAGACAGAATCGCGAAGTGGCGATTCTGCTCGGCCGAGTCTGTCGAGTGTGAACATCGTTACTGAACAGACGATACAAAAATAAATGAAAACAAGAATAAATAATAAAAGTGTATTTATTGAATAACTAACCCTAGGAGATATCTACACCAATATTGTTATCAACATATTGGTAACTGGCGCAGCCGTACTCTTACCTATTATTCCATATTAAGCCGGACACAACATTATAAAATGTATGTATGCATGTATGTATTTGATTTATTAATTCCGAGTGAAAACACACAGCATAATGGTGAAATTTAATAAAATAAATGGAAGGAAGAACATACATGTATGTATGTGTGTATATATCTGTGAAGCGGAGTAAATGATTTGCTTATTGTAATTCCGTTATTCTGTGTTTTTGTACGAATATGTTGGAACAATGCGTGAAGCACACACAGATAACGGGATCGTTCGATTCGGTACGGGCAGTCGTCGAAACATTTTTTTTTTTGCCTGAGTACAGTTGTGTGTATACATATGTATACAACAAAAATCAATGCATAGAGACGCGCAAAACAACAATATGTGCTCAAACCGATCGAACGTGTCGTCAAAGATGTTTGAGACAGTTGCAGTTAGTTCTGTGTTTCAGTGCGACTCACAGACTAAGAGCAACAATATGTGCTCAAACCGATCGAACGTGTCGTCAAAGATGTTTGAGACAGTTGCAGTTAGTTCTGTGTTTCAGTGCGACTCACAGACTAAGAGCAACAATATGTAATCAAACCGATCGAACGTGTCGTGGAAGATGCTTGAGACAGTTGCAGTTAGTTCCGTGTTTCAGTGCGACTCACAGACTAAGAGCAACAATATGTGCTCAAGCCAATCAAACGTGTCGTGAGGATGTTTGAGATAGTTGCAGTTAGTTCTGTGTTTCAGTACGACTCACAGACTAGGGGCAAATATACGTTTTCAAACCTTTTAACGTGCAGTTGATACATGTTCGAATGATATTAGTATATATTAAGGTGCAACCTAAGTACCAAATGCAACAATATATTAATATACGTATTTGGTTTGTTACACGTAAAACTGAAAAATAAAATACATATTTTATATTAACAGATAGGAGCTACCATGAGAGGAGCAAAAAACCATACTCCAAATACCAGGAGTCAAACTGGAATCAACACCATCGTATCCGAGAATACAGAGGCCATCGTAACAAGACAAAACGATCAATTATCCACTACTTCTTCATCAGAATACGTCTCTTCGAATCAAGGAGAGCAAAATGCTAATCCACTTGATATCCTATCAACACTGAAAATACCTGACGCAATTCGTTTTTTACCTGTATACGATGGTAATCCAAAAACTTTACATGAATTTATAACCAATGTGGAGGAAATTCTAGCACTGATTAGCGGCACTAGTAAAACGCCATATGGTCAGCTGCTTCTAAGATCGGTTCGAAATAAAATCGAAGGAAAGGCCAGCGACGGCATCATCGAAGCAGGAGCCAGTCTTGATTGGGAAGAAATTAAAGACGCCCTCATCTTGCATTGCGCGGACAAGAGAGATGAACCCACTCTTATGTTCGAGCTCCACAATACTGTGCAGGAGGGTCTTTTCTTACGTCAACTATATAACAAAGTCTGTGAGATTAAATTAGCAATATTTAGAATAGCGGAAACCACAAAATCGGAGCAGATTGTGGTTAAGACAAAAAAAATATTGTTTGCTGACATATGTCTCAACTCATTTTTAGCAGGCATTAGAGGCCCATTAGGAGCTACAATAAGATCCATGAAACCGACCAATCTCCGAGAGGCCTTCGAATGGGCGTTGAAAGAAAGAGAAACTTTTTTCGCTCAAAAGAATATAAAAAAACCGGATCAAAAACAGGAATATGGATCTCAACAATATTATAATAGAAGTATAGAATATAATAGAGGAAATGATGACAGACGTAGCCATAAACGTAGTAGAGACGGTTCTAACGATAGAAACGGTAATAGAGGAAATGACGACAGACGTAACTATAAGCGTTATCGAAACGATTATGACAATATTGATAATAATTACAAAAGAAATAATATGTTAGCAATTATGCCAAAAGATAATAACTATAACAATAACAATCAACAGAAACAATCCAATAGACAAACCACCAACTATCAGTCCAGAAATTCGAATAGTAATGCTAATCAACACGCACAAATGCACAAATTTAATGAGGCGGCAAATTTTCCACAAGAAGCCTCAGACAACAGACCGGATACCTGATAAATAAAGACAAGTCAAAACTACCATATATTATGGTAAACAAGATTTTCGATAAAACTCTCAAGTTCCTTATAGATACTGGTGCTACCTTTTCTTTTATTAACCCTAATTATATTGAAAAAGAAAATCAAATTAAATTACATACACCAATAGCCATTAAGACAGTACTAAATCAATTCCAATTATATAACAAGACTATGATTCCATTGTTTAGTGAATTCTCCGATGTGTCAGAATACTCATTTCTTTTATTTGATTTTCATCCATATTTTGATGGACTTATCGGGATAGATATATTGCAAGAAATAAAAGCTATTGTAAACATTCCGTTAAAAATACTTGAAACAAAAACTTCAAAAATAAATATTGAGCTAGAAGAGAAATCAAATTCTGATATATATACAATAGAAGAAGAATCAAAAAAGATTATTCATCTACCAGTAAACGTAACAAATGGAATGTTCTTGTTTGAAACCACAACTATTTCCGAAGACATTGTCATATCAGGTGGACTTTATACTGCCGAAAATAATCTTAGTTATATGGAAGTTAATAATTTTTCAAGCCAGGACAAAAAATTCTGCTTAGATACATACTTAGAAGTACAAAACTGTAGAGAACAAGATTATTTTGAAGTGAACTTAATTCAAAAAGAAAATAACGAAACGACATTTGATAATCAAGATTTCAATACTTATATACGAACTCAGCATCTTAATAATGAGGAAATTACCCAACATAAAAAACTCTGCTTAGAATTTCCGATGCTGTTTTTCAAAGACGGAAATACCTTACCTTTCACTAACTTAATAAAGCACAGAATTAGAACCACAGACGAAATTCCCATTCACACTAGACCCTTTCGTTATAGTCAAAAAGAAAGACAAGAAATGAGGAAACAAATCGATAACCTGCTGGAACAAAAAATAGTTAGGCATAGTTATTCTCCATGGAGTGCTCCAACGTTTCTGGTATCAAAGAAAATGGACGCCTCAAATACAAAAAATGGCGATTAGTAGTGGATTATCGCAAATTAAATGAAAAAACTATCAAAGACAAATATCCTATGCCCAACTTCAATGATGTGTTAGATAGAATTGGCAGGGCTAAATACTTCACAGCATTAGATTTAGCTAGCGGGTATCACCAAATCGAGATGCATCCGAAAGATATAAACAAGACGGCATTTTCCACAGAAGGAGGACACTTTGAATTTGTAAGAATGCCATTTGGACTTACAAATGCCCCAGCCACCTTCCAAAGGGTTATGGATAACGTTTTAGCCGACCTAAATGGCAAATGTTGTCTTATATATCTAGACGATATAATAATATTCTCTGCATCTCTACAGGAACATATTAACGATTTAAAAGCAGTCTTTAAAAAATTAAATAATGCTAACCTTAAATTGCAACCTGCAAAGTCTGAATTTATGAGAAAGGAAATTGAGTATTTAGGTCACGTGGTTACGGACAGAGAAATTAAACCAAATCCAAAAAAGATTAGTGCTATAAAATCATTTCCACTTCCAAAGACCAGAAAACAAATAAAAACATTTTTAGGTCTGCTCGGTTACTATAGAAAATTCATTAAAGATTTTGCTACGATCACCAAACCCTTAACACAACAATTAAAAGGTAAAGATTCAGTCAAAATTGGCAAAGAGTTCCTAAACGCATTTGAAAATTGTAAAGACCTATTATGTAATGATCCATTGTTAAAATATCCGGACTTTTCAAAACCTTTCACTCTTACGACAGACGCAAGTAATGTGGCAATAGGAGCAGTCCTTTCTCAAGGCACATCGAACAATGAAAAACCAGTATCATTTGCTAGTCGCACACTTACAGACACAGAATTAAAGTATTCAACCATCGAAAAAGAAATGTTAGCCATTATATGGGCTACTAAATATTTCCGTCCTTATCTATATGGTCAAAAGTTTAAAATTAACACCGATCACAGACCACTAACGTGGCTAATGAATTTTAAAGAGCCTAATTCTAAATTGGTTCGGTGGAAACTGCAACTTCTAGAATATGATTATGAAATCTCATATAAGAAAGGTTCTGAAAATGTAGTAGCAGATTCACTTAGTCGCATTTCAGCGGAAGTACACACCAACAGTTCTATAAAAAATACCCTTAATAAAAAGACAAACACAATTTTAAACCTAAATAAACCAATTAACGAATACAACATGCAGATTATATTTAGAATTCATACAGACTCTCAAATAATAACCTCAACTCTTTTCAAAAAAAAAATAAGGAGAGTAGTCACGGATAGTTCATTTGATAATAAAAAAATAAGAGAAACCTTTAAAACAATATAAAAACCAAATAAAGTATACGCTATTTTTGCTGCAGATGACATTTTCACCATCATTCAAGATGTATTAAAAGAATATTTCTTACCCACAAATCTTTATAAAATTGTAAGAACTACTACAATACTGAAAGATGTTGAAAGTATTGCAGAATTAATCACAGAAATACAAAATTATCATATAAACAACAATCATAGAGGCGTAGACGAAACGGTAGCTCATTTAAAGAGACAAATATATTCTCCACAACTTAAAAATCAAACGTCCCGATTAATTAATAGTTGTGATATTTGTCAAACTTTAAAATATGATAGACAACCACAAAAACTATCCTATCAAGAAACAGAAATTCCAGATTTTCCTATGCAAATATTACACATCGACTTGTACAGCATCAATTGCAAAATAATTTTAACAATTATAGATAAATTTTCAAAATTTGCAGCTGGATATACTATTCCAGCAAGGGATAGTCTGTATATAGTTAAAGCCATGAGAAATTTCTTTGTACTCTTCGGTACTCCAAAAAAACTTGTCTGCGATCAAGGCGCTGAAGTTCCAGGAAAAATATTTAAAGACTTCTGCCAACAATATAATATTCAAGTACATTTCACGTCTTTCCAACAATCATCTAGCAATTCACCAGTTGAGAGGTTACATTCCTCCTTAACAGAAATAAAAAATAAATAAAAAAAAGGAGAAAAAATTGGATTGTGATCATGATGATATTCTTACTGAAACGTTTACTACATATAATAACGCTATCCATTCTACCACTAAATACACTCCATATGAGATTTTTTACGGTAGACCACATTTATTTAACAAAGAGACGACCTTCAGCAACGAACATGATTATATACAAAAACTTAATGATTTTCAGCGAGTAATATATCCCGAGATTAAAGATAA
Organism: Drosophila elegans; assembly: GCF_018152505.1. Classification (NCBI taxonomy): domain Eukaryota; kingdom Metazoa; phylum Arthropoda; class Insecta; order Diptera; family Drosophilidae; genus Drosophila; species Drosophila elegans. The sequence continues at coordinate 1,040,819 of NW_024545601.1, read as the reverse complement.
AGTTGAAAGAAAAATGAAAATTAGAATCAATAAGTTGAATAACGATAGGCAAGACCCGGAACGACTAGAAAATAATGATATAATATTTAGAAAAGAAAATAGACGAAATAAGCTTACCCCTAGATTCACTAAGCATCAAGTATTACGAGATAAAGGTCCAACCCTTATCACATCCAAAAATCAGAAGATTCATAAATCAAAAATTAAAAAAAGATTAAAGAAACAGGAAACTCAGTCCATTTAAATTCTAATCCTTAAAAAAAAAAAAAAAAAAAAAAAAAAAATAAAGTTTGTTACAAAAGTAAGATACATAAATATATATAATATAAATAGTGAAAGTTAATGAACAAAATAATGAAGCCTTAATATTTTTATAAGTTGATCATTTTTGAGAAAAACATATAAAATAGTTATATTATATAAGCTCAAAATTCAGAATAATAAGCATAATAATATAAGAGTTACAAACACTGTATGTATAGAATAGGCGATGAACGCAATAAAAAATGTACTTATGTCACAATATATCTAATAAGGCAAAGTAACAATATTTCAATAACCACATACTTATTCATGTTATATTAATCGAATAAACTACTAACCATGCTTAATCTAAGACTAGAGCAGGGTCTCGTTTTAAGGAAGACACCTTCGTTCGTGCCGTCAGATGTGTCTCCATTCCGGACCTCACTCAGCACTTGGGGGGGGGAGGAGTTACCCCCTCTACCCTATTCGTAGAGATGGAGAGTCTGCGACGAACTCGAAGAGGCACGATCCAACTGGACACAATCGGGAACTACCGTTATAAACAGACAAGAGAAGACAGAATCGCGAAGTGGCGATTCTGCTCGGCCGAGTCAGTCGAGTGTGAACATCGTTACTGAACAGACGATACAAAAATAAATGAAAACAAGAATAAATAATAAAAGTTGTAAGGATGCTCTCTGGCCGGGGTACAGATCTCAGTCAGATCCAGGAGTCCTTTACAAGAAATTTGTAAATCACCGAAACACCGGACTAGAGAGTATCATTCAACGAGTGAATGAGTCGTTTGGGGAGTCACGCCGAAGTTTCTCATAGACGCCGGGGAGAGAGAGAATTGGTGTCGGAGCTGGTCACGCCGTGTCTTGCTCCTGGGTGAAAAAATTCCACGGGCTGGACCTTGGGGCGAGGCCAAGCCAGACGAACGGTTTCGCGAGTATGGGGACGCCGGGTAGTCCCGCTGATCACTTCCGCGATTGGGACACGTAAGTCGCTTTCCGCGTGTCGTAGGCCAAAAATTCACCGGGCTGGACCTTCGGATGAGGCCAAGCCAGGATACTATTTCGCGAGAGTAGGACCGGGGAGTTGCGTCGCGCGCAAGTCGTTCTCGATGTATCGGATGCCAAAAATCCACCGGGCTGGACCTTCGGGCGAGGCCAAGCCGGATAGGATTTGTCAGACACGAGGGGGATTGAGGAGAAAGGATGGCGGTACGATTGACCAGTCGGGAATGATGTCCGCGCGCAGGTCACATGCACTACGAAGAGAAAAGCTATTGTACTAGACCAGACGGGCCGGGTGTCCACGTGCCGGTCGCATGCGCTACGAGGAGGAAAACTAGGGTACTAGACCAGACGGGCCGGGTGTCCACGTACAGGTCACATGCACTACGAGGAGGGGAATCTAAGGTACTAGACCGAACGGGATGGGTGTCCACGTCGGGTCTCAAATGCTACGATATGGGGAACCAAGATACTGGACCAGACGGGCCGGGTGTCCACGTACAGATCCCAAATACTACGGGGAGTGAGGTTAAGATACTAGACCGGACGGGACGGATGTCCACGTACAGGCCCCATGCACTACGAGGGAGGGGGGAATCTAAGATACTAGACCGAACGGGATGGGTGTCCACGTCGGGTCTCAAATGCTACGATGTGGGGAACCAAGATACTGGACCAGACGGGCCGGGTGTCCACGTACAGGTCCCAAATACTACGGGGAGTGAGGTTAGGATACCAGACCGGACGGGACGGATGTCCACGTACAGGTCACATGCACTACGAGGAAGGGAGCTAGGCTACTATAAATAAAAAGAATCACGATCATGGAATTTACTTTGTTTTATTATTCTATTTTATTATTATTATTATTATTATTATCTTTTTATTTATCTACTGTCTTCCTACGAGTTTGCATACACTAACCTCAAAACAATCACTAGTCCACTTCTTCACTAACCGCGTGCCTTCGCGCGGTCGAGGCGTAACTCGGATTATCCGGCAAGCAAGTTCAGGGAGGCGCGTCCGCTCCGTTCTACTTTTCCGGCACGAGAGCCCTTTATTCGTTTGTCGCCGCGCGGTCGAGGCGTTACTCGAATTACACGGAAAATTACTGCGGGAGACACGTCCGCCCCGTCTTACCATTCCGACACAAGAGACCGCCTGCTCGATCGGTGTGTGACCACCTTCCCCACGCTCCCTTTTTCCCTTTTTCCCGCTTTCGGGATTTCTAGTATATTTCTTAATTTCTAGTATTTTCTGTACTCACTAAATACCTGCTGGCGTTGCCACTCGGGTTCGGAACTTAGCTTAACTACGGCTTAATATTCAGTTTCAACTTAATATCTATTATTCATTATGTGTCACTTACACCTATAACTTACATACTACTAACTTGATATTTAATATTCACGATCAGTCGCTTATACCTATAACCTTACATATTACTATTCAAAAATTGTATCGTACACCTAAGTGTGTACGTTACACCCCCCTTTCTTCCCGTGGCGCGATAAAAAGGCGCCCGTCGCCGGTAAACTAACCTTCGAATCCCCTACGTGACGGCGGAGCTAACAAAGGACTCAGTCTTAATCTATTACAATGGTTATACGAGGCTTATACAATGGTTACTAGACTAGTTGTTATACTATTCTGCGGCTGTATGCCGCTTACTGTATCGGGTCGTTCGATCCGACAATACTATCGTCGATCCTATCCGGAAGGGCTTCTGCGTAGTACGGTTTGAGCTGGGATATGTTGGCGATGCGTCGCCGTCGATCTCCGGGACGTTGCAGGCGTACCAAGTTCGGAGCTGTGAATTTTGTAACGGTATAAGGGCCGTCATACTTGGGAGCAAGTTTGGCGGCGAATCCCTCGGCTGCTTTCGATAAGGGATGCTGTCGCAGCCAAACTTGACCGCCGAGCGTGGGTCTCCATTCTCGCCTTCGTAGGTTATAATGTCTCGCCTGGTCTTGAGACGCTCGCTGAAGATTCGCTCGTACGATATCGAAGATGCCTTTGAGGTGAGATGCCTTGTCTTCAGGACCTGTATGCACGACCGCCGATCCGGGGGTGAGTTCATCATACAGCATCGCAGGCAAGCGTGGTTCCCGTCCTTGAGTTAGGAACGCGGGACTATACCCCGTCGAATCCGATACACTGCTATTGATCGCGAGGGATATCTCTGGCAGCATATTATCCCACGAACTCTGGTCGCCTTCCGACAGCTGGGATATCAGCGTCTTCACAGTGCGGTTGGTCCTTTCTGTGGGATTCTCTTGTGGATAATATGGAGCCGTGTACTGGACTTCTACGCCGAGCTTGGTGAAATAGTCTTTCAGGACCCGGCTTGTGAATTGGGTTCCATTGTCGCACACGAACTTCCGGGGAATGCCCACTCGTGCAAGTATACGTTCCCGAAACGCTTTCTGCACTTGAGCTGCGGTGGCTTTCCGGAGTGGTATCAGTTCTATCCATTTTGAAAATACGTCGTGGAACACCAGAAGCATAGTATTCCCTTGTTTTGACCGGGGTAGCGGGCCTACAAAATCCGCGCAGAGAATGTCGAAAGGTTCGCTGACGACCCGGGTTAGCATCTTACCTGCCGCTTTGGTTTGTTCCGTCTTAAACTTTTGACAAGATTCACAATGGCGAACATGGCGTTTCGCGTCGCGATACATACCGGGCCAGAAATACCTCTGGGTCAGACGCGTAATCGTTTTTCGGACTCCCAAGTGTCCTGCGGTCGGGGAATCGTGACATTCACGTAAGACGCGGCTTCTACGGGAAGTTGGCACACAGAGCTTCCACGGGAAGTAGTCCTCATCGTCAGCTCGGTAACCCATGTTCCTGTAGAGCTGGTCGTTTTCGATCATGTAGTCAGCGAATTTCCCGGGTTCTTCCTGTATTTGGTCCTTCATCTTTTTGATCCAGTCGCAGTGGTCCTCGAGTTCGACAGCACCCTGCAGTATCTCACAAGGCTGTCGAGAAAGTGCGTCGGCCACGACGTTCAATTTACCTCGTCGATAGCGTACGTCGAATTGGAATTGCTGCAATTCTAGCGCCCAACGCGCTATTCGGCCAGAAGGGCTCTCAATAGAATTTAGCCACTTGAGAGCTAGATGGTCAGTAACGACCTCGAATCGGTACCCTTCCAGGTAGCACCGCATCTTCCTGATTGCCCAGATTATGGCCAGACACTCTTTCTCCGTGGTAGTGTAATTTTGTTCCGCGGGGGTTAATCGGCGGCTAGCGTATGCGATGACCTTCTCTTGACTTTCGGAGCCCTGTGATAAAACTACGCCCAAGCCGACGTCACTCGCGTCTGTTTGCAAAATGAACTTCTGGTCGAAATCCGGACAGCATAATACGGGAGCAGTAGTCAGGCATCTTTTAATTTCTTCCAAGGCGGCTTGCTGTTCTGGTCCCCAGGTCCACTTCCGCCCTTTCTTTAGTAGCGCGGTCATCGGTTGCACGATAGTCGCGAAGCTAGGGACAAATCGCCGATACCACGAGGCCATCCCGATCCATTGGCGGAGTTCCTTTAAGTTAGAGGGGCCTTCAACCCGTTGATCGCAGACACCTTCTCGGGATCAGTCTGAATTCCGTCACTGCTGATGACGTGGCCGAGGTAGACGAGTTTCTGCTTGAAGAAGCAACACTTCTTTGGATTTATCCTTAAATTCGCAGCCCGCAATCTGCGGAAAACTTCCGAGAGATGAGTAAAGTGCTGTTCTTCTGTCGCGCTTATGATAATAATATCGTCTAGGTAAGCGAAGGCGACCGGTTCCATTTCCACGCCGATTACACTATCCAGAGCGCGTTGAAACGTGGCGCTGGCAGAATGCAACCCGAAGGGCATGACCTTCCATTGATACAATCCTCTCCCAGGGACCGTGAACGCTGTATATTGGCGACTATCCCTAGCCATGGGAATTTGCCAATAGCCATGCTTCAAGTCCAACGTGGAGATATATCGGGCGTGGCGTAATTTCTCCAGAATGTGATTGATTCTCGGGACTGGGTAGGCGTCGGGCACTGAGTGTGCGTTTAACTGACGGTAATCTATACACATGCGCCAATCGCCAGTTTTCTTCTTGACCGATACGATGGGAGCGCTGTGTGGGCTTCTGGAGGGTTCGATGGCCCCGTCACGGAGCAGTTCGTCTACTTGAGCATCGATGACATGTTGCATCGCGGGGTTCCGGGGATAATATCTTTGTTTTACGGGCTTGTCGCGCATGACGATGGTGTGCTCGGCGACGTGAGACACCCCGTGCAGTTTCTCGAATAGGGCCAGTTCCCGATCGATGAAGCTTTGTTGCGCCGGACTCAATAATGTGCTCTGTCGCTGTTCTTCGTCTTCTACCGTTCCCATCCTAATGAGCGCACCGGCATTGATGTTCGGGGTTATAGTTCGCGTGGGAATAGGACTGGGTATCTCTGCTTCTTCTGGCCTGGCAGTTCCCAAATGGGCACCAACCGCAACAGGGTGTACCGTTTTCTCCTGGTTGCCCCGCGCCTTTATAAGCACTGGCTGTAAAAAATGGTCTCCAGCCGCTTGGGCTTCATTCTGCAAGTCGAGGGTAGCTCGACCACATCGCACCTGAGTTCCCGCTACTTTGAGGAAGTCCATTCCAAGTATTATACGATCTAACATGGTGGGCATTACTAACATGGGTAAGAGCACCGTAGTGCCGGCCAACATAACCGAGGTTCGCCAGAGCTTTGTCACATCCAGACATGACCGATCGGCCAACGCTATTCTAGTGACAACATCCTGTAACTCGTCTGCACGCGCGGCCAGTCGAGAAAAACTTTCACTGACGAAACTCCTCGATGCCCCTGTATCAATGGTGGCGTCCACACGTTGTCCTCCGACTTCTATCGCTGCTGTGATGAGCCCGCCGTGTAATCTCAACGGGGGTTTTACTGGGGTCGGGTTGCTGCTCCGTTCGTCTCCGCCGCACCCGGGTTCCGGCGGAGGCGTTCTCCGTTTCCCGACACATTTCGACGGCAACATTCTATAGTCAAAACTCCTGGTCGCCCACAGTCCCAACAGAAATCCCGACGTGGGTTGGGGCAGTTCCTTTGGAGATGTCCGTTCTCTCCACAGCGATTACAAGCCCGCCGTATGTCCACTCGAGAGGTTCCTTGACCGATCATCTGGTGGATCACGTGTCCTGTCCACGTTGAATTCACCGGATTCCGGAATGGGTTCGGCGATCGGCGAAGTTGAGGTTCTTCTTGGTTCCTGTCCGTGGTTACTTTTGGCTCGCGTCGAGTCGTCTCGAGTTGTTTGACACTCTCATATTCTGTGGCCATATGGGTCAATTGTGTCAAAGTCGCGAATTCACTGCGTTTAATATACAGTCGGTATTCTGGAGCCATGTTTTCATATGCCCGGTACAATTCTTCCTCTTCTCGATAACCGGCTTGCTGCATCTTGGTTCTGAGCTCGATCAAGTAGGTCTTGAAAGGCTCTCCTCTCCGCTGCACGTGGGTCCGTATCTCATCTTCCAACCGCTCGAAATATCGAGGTGGTAAGAAGAAGTCGAGGAATTCCCTCCTGAAAGTTCCCCATGAGGCCGACTGTAGGTGGCTCGTGCGAAACCATCGTGCCGCTGGGCCCTCCAAGATCTCGGACATAACGCGGGGTACCTCCTCTGGATTTATCCTGTAAGTCGTTATTTTTTCCTCGAGCGCGGCGATGAGAGTCAACGGATCTGAACTCCCATCGAACCGTAAATTCCATTTGTGCATCTTCTCGGGGAGCAGATGTTGAGTTGGAGCCGTGCTGCTCCGTGTGTCTTGTGCTTGTAGGTCGGCGGGTAATAGGGCGTCTACCGGTGGCATCCAGGTACCGTGCGTTGATCCTGGGTGGATCCCCCGATGGCGGGCTGGAGTCCCGATCGATGTAGCTCCGGACGTCATGGGAATGGTGAGGGATTCTGCGAACTGTCCCGTCTCACCGTTCCTGTCTGGAGGGTTCGGACTTGGGGCCCGGCTACAATATTGCTCCTGAAACTGAGCCAGTCGGTCCCACACCCTTTGTGGGAACGACCCTGTGTTGACGAGGTTGGCGAATGCCTTCCTGGTCTCCTCGACGGTTCCGTCGGCTTTAAAACCAAACTCCAGGGCGAGAGCGCTGAGTTCGTCTTTTCGACGAGCGTATATCCAGCGGACTCCTATACCTGGATTCTTAACAAAATCGGCTTCTTCGTACTCACCGTCAGATTCCTTAGGGTTACTCATCATTGGTTATCCTCTTCGATTTAGTTTGGCGTGAACTTCCTTCTCAAGTCTTCTAGATCCTTCCGGAGATCGGTTCGGGTGACTCTACCCTTCCTTTTCTTCAGTGGGTCTTTAAGCCACTTGGGTGATTCTCTAGCTAGTCTCGGTGTCCCTGCTCGGGCGCCACTTGTAAGGATGCTCTCTGGCCGGGGTACAGATCTCAGTCAGATCCAGGAGTCCTTTACAAGAAATTTGTAAATCACCGAAACACCGGACTAGAGAGTATCATTCAACGAGTGAATGAGTCGTTTGGGGAGTCACACCGAAGGTTCTCATAGACGCCGGGGGAGAGAGAATTGGTGTCGGAGCTGGTCACGCCGTGTCTTGCTCCTGGGTGAAAAATTCCACGGGCTGGACCTTGGGGCGAGGCCAAGCCAGACGAACGGTTTCGCGAGTATGGGGACGCCGGGTAGTCCCGCTGATCACTTCCGCGATTGGGACACGTAAGTCGCTTTCCGCGTGTCGTAGGCCAAAAATTCACCGGGCTGGACCTTCGGATGAGGCCAAGCCAGGATACTATTTCGCGAGAGTAGGACCGGGGAGTTGCGTCGCGCGCAAGTCGTTCTCGATGTATCGGATGCCAAAAATCCACCGGGCTGGACCTTCGGGCGAGGCCAAGCCGGATAGGATTTGTCAGACACGAGGGGGGATTGAGGAGAAAGGATGGCGGTACGATTGACCAGTCGGGAATGATGTCCGCGCGCAGGTCACATGCACTACGAAGAGAAAAGCTATTGTACTAGACCAGACGGGCCGGGTGTCCACGTGCCGGTCGCATGCGCTACGAGGAGGAAAACTAGGGTACTAGACCAGACGGGCCGGGTGTCCACGTACAGGTCACATGCACTACGAGGAGGGGAATCTAAGGTACTAGACCGAACGGGATGGGTGTCCACGTCGGGTCTCAAATGCTACGATATGGGGAACCAAGATACTGGACCAGACGGGCCGGGTGTCCACGTACAGGTCCCAAATACTACGGGGAGTGAGGTTAAGATACTAGACCGGACGGGACGGATGTCCACGTACAGGCCCCATGCACTACGAGGGAGGGGGGAATCTAAGATACTAGACCGAACGGGATGGGTGTCCACGTCGGGTCTCAAATGCTACGATGTGGGGAACCAAGATACTGGACCAGACGGGCCGGGTGTCCACGTACAGGTCCCAAATACTACGGGGAGTGAGGTTAGGATACCAGACCGGACGGGACGGATGTCCACGTGCAGGTCACATGCACTACGAGGAAGGGAGCTAGGCTACTATAAATAAAAAGAATCACGATCATGGAATTTACTTTGTTTTATTATTCTATTTTATTATTATTATTATTATTATTATCTTTTTATTTATCTACTGTCTTCCTACGAGTCCGCTACACCGTCTTTGTTTGATGGATAGGAATTTTGCCTACACTAACCTCAAAACAATCACTAGTCCACTTCTTCACTAACCGCGTGCCTTCTCGCGGTCGAGGCGTAACTCGGATTATCCGGCAAGCAAGTTCAGGGAGGCGCGTCCGCTCCGTTCTACTTTTCCGGCACGAGAGCCCTTTATTCGTTTGTCGCCGCGCGGTCGAGGCGTTACTCGAATTACACGGAAAATTACTGCGGGAGACACGTCCGCCCCGTCTTACCATTCCGACACAAGAGACCGCCTGCTCCATCGGTGTGTGACCACCTTCCCCACGCTCCCTTTTTCCCGCTTTCGGGATTTCTAGTGTATTTCTTAATTTCTAGTATTTTCTGTACTCACTAAATACCTGCTGGCGTTGCCACTCGGGTTCGGAACTTAGCTTAACTACGGCTTAATATTCAGTTTCAACTTAATATCTATTATTCATTATGTGTCACTTACACCTATAACTTACATACTACTAACTTGATATTTAATATTCACGATCAGTCGCTTATACCTATAACCTTACATATTACTATTCAAAAATTGTATCGTACACCTAAGTGTGTACGTTACAAAGTGTATTTATTGAATAACTAACCCTAGGAGATATCTACACCAATATTGTTATCAACATATTGGTAACTCGCGCGCCGACGTCATACGCGAATTGGAGGGGAAGAGATACTAAAGCTGCGCTCGATCGAACTTATTTCATTGGTAAATTTAATCTAATCTGCTTTGTGCAATTTCGGTGTGGGTGTACGAGCGGCCGCAAGAGATAAAGTTAGGGCCGTATGCCCGCTTAGCACAACTTTTAAACCACTCAATGCCCGTAATTTCCACTTTTAACTCGGTTGCGCTGGGTTCGATGTGCGCTTCGGTTTGATGTGCGCTCCGATTTGATGTGCGCTCGATATGCTGGTTGCGCCTGCGCCGACTGCCGGTTTTCTTAGCCGTCCCTCGCTTCTTGGCCTTGGTATTCTCGCCCTTCGCTCGCCTGATTTAATAAAATACACTGAGGAACTGCTTGGATTTTCCCCTTTACTCTTTAAAAAAAACTCACCCCAGACCACTGCACATACGTCCGGGAATCCACAATTTTCCCTTGGCTTTAGAATTTCTACACTCGCGATTATTTTTTTCTTAGACGAGTTGCACCTTTTAAACTTTACACTTCTGCTGCCAAAATGGGAAAGACCGATCCCCACGCCGGAAAGTTAGCGGTAACCTACAACGCAATCTATGGTGGATTATAGGGAAAGTTGACACATGCCACTGTTGCTCTCGACTTTTCACCCCTGCCAGAACCTTCTACGGCCGAGCTCTAGATGGCGCTAATAATACCTAAAATTCCATTCCTAGATGGAGCCATAAACGAATATTTTTCTTCCCTTTTTAGAGCAAGCGCTACAATATACCCCTATAATTCTAGGCATTAATTTTACTACCCTACTTGTGAAGAGGAAGTACAAATGACTCTTTCCAAACATATGAAAAGTGGGAGGTTTGAAGTAAGAAGGTGAACAATTTAAGGAATGGTTTGCACAGAGCTTTCGAGCAAAATCTATGCACGCTGCCAGGAATTTTATCGGGCCCTGCCGAATAAAAGGGGTTAACACGTTGAAGATCTAATAAAAGAGAACTTTCGTTTAAAGTAGGACAGAAAATTAGGTTCGACTTAGAAACGGTGTAAGAATAAGGCTGTGTTAAATAAGATGAGGTAGAATATGTTGTTTGAAAAAGCTGGGCAAATAAATCGGCTATTGCCTGATCTGTAGTTGCTGTCGTGTTTTCAAAAGATAGCGAGGAGAGATAAGTATTATATTAATGCTTAGTGTTAATTATAAAACTTAGCACCAAACACGGTAAATCGACCGATTACTTAAAAATCTAGAAAAAAAGATTGAGAGCCGGTTTGCTTGTATTTCTTAGGTATGTGAGGTTTCTGCTTTAGCAAGGTGGTTTGTTGGAAACAGACGGATAGTACCACGGAACAAGAATTAAAAATGGTTGAAATTGCAGAATAAAACATATTAAGGGCATCAGCCAATGTATTGCATGAGTAGAAATCTGACCAATCAAAGCCAGACATAATAAGATTAAGCATAAAAAGTCTTGCTTTGCGAAAACAATGTAGTCGCATAGTAGACTTTTCTAATTTTTCTGCTATAACGGTATCTTGGATCTTCAGGTTGCGTAAGTGGTGCTACTCTGGACAGAAACACGTCTTCAGGATTTGTTACAAAACACATATAGTAAACGATTAGGTGAATTTCGAACATGGTTTACTAACGATAAAGAAAAATCAAGCAACCCTTAAATAAAGTTATGTTGTGGTATAGATATTAAGACACGAAAATTCAGGTTAATTAAAATCACCAAGAACTACCAGATGATCCATATCGGAAAGTTTATTAGAGACTGACGTGATAAGGGAAAAGTGATAAAAATAACCCGAAAGGTTAGACGACGGCGGAATATAAGAGCATGTTATATAAATAAAGCAACCAGGGAACGACAACTTTATGCAAATAAACTCAATATTTTTAAGTTCCTCAAAAGATATTTCTTCTGACGTGAGGTTGAAGTCCACGGCAATTAGTACTCCGGGGGGTGGGCCGTCCAAATGGTCTGAAAAAACTTGGGAGCTTCGAATTTCCGGCTTTAATATGGTTTCTGTGAACACAGTAGTATGGGAAGCAAAGGAAAAGTAAGGAGAAGTAAGCTTGCTACACAAGTATCTTGTGTTCTGATAGGAAAGAAGGATATTTTTTGATTTCACTTTACAAGCTGTAGTTATTGTAATTACCCAAAATCTCGAAAATGTTCTATAAAAACACGTATATTTCCGCGCAGTTTGCACTTTTTTAATTGAAAACTGCATGTTTTGGTAGTGTCATACTATTCTAATGTATTCTTACTTCGCACCATTGCTCTTTATAACTTGTTAGTCGCGAGGTAACAGAACGGGCAAGGAGAAATCATTGCTTAGCGGAAAGTTTTGAAAGCTCGTATGCGGTGGAGTTCGTAAGAACTATTGGAATTGTGCGATTAATCAAAAAGTGATGATCTGGGCTTACTTCACCTAGAAGTGGAATAAAGCTTATCTTTAAACAGGACCTACTTTAAGGATAAACCGAGCACAGTACAGAGCAGAGAGATAGGCTGCGAGGCCATAAATAGTTCCCAGAACGTTGAGATATTACTGGCATGAGTTTGCTGCTTAGATACATTGTTTCGTGGCTGGTTACAATTTTATAGAAGACATGTTTTTTTGCCATATGTTTGCCCGGTTCACAACCAATGGCAATTTACAATCCATAAAAACAAGAGGATTTTATCTATTAATAAATAGATATTATTAAATCATTCCTGCCCGTAGATATACAACTGCTTATCGCCAGATAATATATATTTATTAATATAGATAAAATCCGGTTGTATATATTGATTGAAAATAACCTTATACTTTTTTTACACCTAGAGAAAGGAAAACATCAAGATTCGCACTGTTAGATAAAATGTAATACAAAGGGAATAAATATTTACTATCCCGTTACATTCATTTCTTTTTGCAAACCATTTAATTTGTTATTATTGAGATTTACCAAGCCTTCAGTGCGAACACCGCTATTTGGCCGTGAGCGTCAGCTTCATCAACAAAGCTGGCATGCGAAAGGAAAGGAAGAACTAAGGAAAGAAGGAAGGAAATTTGCGGGCGCCAGGCCTTCTGGTTATCTGAAATCTAACGTTTAGGCCCCCAGACAGAGCAATGAAGAAGTTTTTGCTTCCAGCGATCGTCTGACCAAATTTGAGACTCAAATTTTTGTTCCATCGACTTCCTTTACATTAAAGTCCGTCTTGTACAAGTTTAATCCCAATGGCAAAAATTTGGTAAGTATTTGACTTATACTCCATGCTTATCCTTCAAAAACTTAAGCGGCAGTTTTTCAAAAGATCTGTCGGTGGCAAGTAAATATGATCTGTGCATTTACAAATCAACCCAGAACCTCAGCTGAATTAGATAGAGTTGGCCAACTTAACAAGTCCGATATTCTCACTTGGAAAATGACAGAAATGTATCGCACATGTGAAACGATTGAAGTCATCACGTGAATTGCAGAAAGACCCATTTCCAAATGGGCACTTTTGCTAAGGCAATATGGGAGATAAATAATACTGCACTAGTCTTGCCACAGTTAGCGGGAAATCTTTCAACGAGCAGTGCCCTTAGCGGGTTGCCAATTATTCATTTAGCTGATCCCTTCAACCTTCGCCACTTGACCTGTTTGTAGAAGCGAATCTTCTCTTGTCGGTGCTAGTTTTTGCGAACAAAACTTGGTTCAAACAACTTCCAAATCCCCAGATGGGAAATATGTAGTCTCAATACCATTAAAAACAGCGGAGCAAATTAAGCACTCGATGTCGTGTGCTTTTTTATTCGTTAAAGAGCAATGCTGTTCTTGAAAATATTTATAACTCATTTATCAGAGAACTTAGATAGTAGCCGTACAAAGCAGGTCTGCTCAAACACGAAAAGTGAAAATTTCTGTTTAGCCCACCACGCGGTTTTGAAAACAGAAACTGTTCCTAGAAAGGTACGTTTAGTTAACAATGCTTCTGGTCTGCCATTAAATAAGAATAGTTTAAGCAATCTGGTCTCTCCCTTCAAACTCCGAAATATCGTTTATTTTAATTTGATTTGAATTCTGATATTATCATAATGTACCGCCAGATCGGGATGACTCCTACACCAACCAGACTGACGCGCTGGGTGTAAATTGGGCCCCATTATTGGACTTACACACTCTACAGAAGCTATCCAATAACGATCTGCTTTAATGGTGGCACGATTTTCTTTGCAGTCACAAGTTCGCCCTCGTTCCGATGCCGAGGCTGTCGAAGGGTTCACCCCATCCCCACCTGTCCATGTATTTACGGCTGAACGTCGACCGTCGTCAAGGGCCAGCATTCAAAAGGGACGTGTCGATTGCCAGTGCAGAGTGGGTGGTGATGATCGTTAAAGGTTGATAAGCCGCCACGACTATCCACAGTCCTTGCCCACTCACTGAAGGCTTCCTGCTCACTCGAAAGCTTCAAGGATCGAAGAGGTCTTCCTTGTCGAAGTGCTGTTGCGAATGCGAACTCAAACCAGACAGTTGTCCGAATCTATTCTATGCGAAAATAATCCTGCAGACCCAAACTTCTATAGGCCATCAGCCTCATCCGCCATTCTGGGTGCTGACGTGTATATTACACTTATCCGGCCTGGTCTACTTCCGAGTCAAACTGGCCACCTAGTAGCACAGAGCACTGTGCAGGAATGGTGTATATGAGATAATTATGAGATAATTTTGCGAGATTTTAGTCAACGTTCTCAAAGTTTATGATGTATTCTGAAAACATTAAACATTTGGGTGGCTATAAAGATCCCGGGCTTAAATCCCATTGTCACATTTTGTTTTTTTTTTTGTGTTCTGTCTTTATTTTAATTGTTTATTAACCTGAATTTAATTTGTTAGCTTATACATTAAAGCCACTTGATTTCAAACATTTGAATCCTTATACGGGCATGCACTAAGCCCGTATTTGATTCCAGTGTGGGGCAACTTGCGTGTACAAATCTGAAGCCACCACTTTTGAAACCATGTTGGGTAGACTTGCTATTCACTTTAACTCACTTTTATTGTACAAAAAAACTTGACAGGAAACCTTCTGAGGGCCGTCCGGGCTGACCTAACCTAGCCCTGGCACACTAAATTATATGTTTAACACTACCTTCACATCAGTATTTCCAAGTGCATAGCGAAATCAAATGGTGATTACAGGCCAATTTCAATTTTACCTTGTTCATCAAAATTCTTTGAGCGGCTGATGGCAATTAAAATCAAATTCTAAGCTAAAACAAACTACATAGTAAGTTCAAGTCAATCTGGGCTTAGAAAGAACAGAAACTGTGAATCAGGATATTATGAAGGAGTAATCCGGGTTGGATGACGTTATGATACACGTCTGAGCCCAACCCCAGGGAGACCGTCGTTGGCCGTGCAAGTGTTCATTAGCGAGACAAATATCATTAAAGCTAGCGCGAACATCGTCGCCGGGGATGGTTCCGAAGGCCGTGTTGAAGTCGTCGAAGGCCGCATGTGGTGGCCCTGCCCACACTTCTTACATTTGTCTCTGCTGCGGCTTACTTCTCCGGATTGCTGGTGTGCCAGGCATTAATTTATTAATAATAACAGCGCGGAGACGCTTCTCAGCCTTTGCACTATCGTAGCGGATGGATTCCTCGACAGACATGGCAGCGGTAGGAACGAATACCTCGGGAAAGTTTGTCGTGCTGCGAGGACGTGAAGCCTAAATATAAAAATGATATGCGCATTAGTGTCAATTTGCGAAAATGTTCAAGAATCAGAACATTATAGTAAAATTGCGTTGTCTTGGCCTCCATAGGAAGAAGTACTAGCTTGTGGACGGGAAGCTAATAGTCCCACAAACTGTAAGGATTTTCTACGCGAACTCTGCTATCGGCCCCTGAAAAGACAAATACAACTCTGCCGAGGCTCCAGTCGTTTGATGGCATATAGTCTTCTTTGACGACCACCATATCAACGACTTGGATATCTCTGGACGGGTACTGCCTCAATCAGGAAGTGGCCCAGCGTTAATCCCAGCAAATCAAAAGGATTTTTGGACATGGGAGACAGTGGCATAAAATTAAGGCTCGCTTCGACTTTGGCAGAAAGAGTGACGAGCTCTTCAAACGTATAATTGCAACTTGTAGTGGACTTGTAGAAAATTGTTTTTAAAATTTTCACTACTGCCTCCTACAACCCTCACATATATGGAGTTCCTGGTGGAATGAAGCGCCACAGAAATCCCTGATATCTATAGGCATCAGTCACAGACTTGTTGGTTGTCTGCATAAAGTCGCGAGAACCTGCGCAAGGACCCACAGAGCCTTGTCCAACTTGTCCGTCACAGCACGCTGTGAAGGACAAGTAGCAGATGACATAATATTATGACCTACTTCAACCCGTAAATATCTTGCGGCCCATTATGCCTTCTGCGAAGTATCACAAAGCCTAAGATGCTCTACGTTCACCTCTGTCTAGTAACAAACCCATCTCGGAATACAGATCTGGTTGAGCTTGCTCTTGCAACCAAATTTCTTACATAACGATTTTTGAGTGGACAATAAACGGAGTCAGTCATCCGCCGGGGTCAATTAGTTTCGCGATTTGGAAAAGAAGAAGAGCCTGGCCTCTCTTGGCCAACTTCAATAACCCAAAGTGTAGGAGTGTGGTCGTATTAGCTTTTCGCTTGTCGCAGCACGCAAATTGATTTTATTAATAATTAATTAAGCCGCAAATTGATTTTATTAATAATTAATTAAGCCGCCTTGATTTTGTGACGAGCCAGAGGCGAAGTAAATATTGCGTGCGCTCAGTAGTCAAGCCCAACATCAGGCCGCAAAAATTTATCAATACTTGTTTAATTTATAAATTATTATTTATTCTATGAAAAGTATTATTAGTATTTTGGCGCACCTACACACATATTTATTTTTATTCATAGAAGGATAGATATTGTCTTGACAACTTCTTTCCTTTACATTTTCAATAATTTTTGTTTTAGCTTAACAAAAACTCAGGCGCATCGGAAAGCGGTAGCCGAAGTCACACAAAACAGTTTTGGCACCGACCACGGCTGAAGAAGAAGAGCAGCAAAATCATTATCTTGATTTTTATATAATTGAGTTGAGCTTTAGAGTTTTACTTTCAGCCGCATAGGATTTATAGGCCCGCAGAGTTTTTGGCAAAAGTTTGCCTAGCCACGTCTGAGGCATAACACTAAATACTCATTCCGTAAAATAGAGTAGAATCAGTCACTTGTCTAACGCTTGGATGCACTTTTTAAAAAAAGGAAACAAAAATGTAGTCAGATGGCCACGTTCATAGACAAACAGGTATGCTTTTATGTACTGCTTGTAAAGAGTGCGTGGGCGAAATTGCATGGAACGCAGTCGAAGCGGACCGCTCGCTGACCACAATTGATATCGTTGTTGTTGTCATTTGACCACAGATAAGCAAAGCCCGTACGCATGCCCAAAAGAGCAACAGTTATGGATATTCCTTCTTTGTTTTATTCTTTATGCACTTGACTTGTGTTATGTTTCAATTTGGTTTTCTTTCAAGGGATTCGTCACGCTAGAGGCAAAGTATAATTTGTTTCCGAATTTTTAATATTTTTGTACTTTCAGTTCCGATTTTTTGATCAGAATTGTTTTCTTTCTTTCTTTTCACTTATAGTCTCGCCGCGGAGCCTGCATTCATACTTATATCGTTGAGCTTTTAGCAACAACTTTTAAGACCATGAAAAAAAATTGGATCAGCTGATTGGCTACTGAGCAATTGGCAAGTACTGTTTTGTTAGGGTAGGTTAGTTATTAAAAGAATTTCGGTTTAATTATCTATAAAACTAAATTTATTTTTTTTATGATGGCGAAAATGTTCCTGAAACCCCAGATGCGATTTGAGTGCTGTGCGGAAAACATTTATCCGTAACCACTATATTCAGAACAAAATCCATGCACAAATTCCACAAAGCCTATATATTAGCGCATTCTAAAATGAAAACCACAAGCAACCCAAGCAGTTCGAGCAATGCAGAACGACTTATTAGCACAATTGACGGCGCAAATGGCTCAATTAATTCAAAAAATATTACTGAGCAATTGCCGCTTAATAATAACCTGTTTCAGCGATGGGGTTTTTAGGTGCAAGTAATGTGTCTCCGATTGGCATCGGAAATATATATTTGGATGCTTTTCCTGGTCCCGGGTTTTCACAAGGATCCCACAAGAGTAGTGTTTCCGAGCTGTCGCAGAGATCTGATAAGGTTGCTCACATTATAAATGGGTGGGAAATTCGTTTTAGTGGAAACTACGAGTAGAAGCCCACACCCGACAGACTCTGGGATCGGACTATGAAAGTACTTGCAATCACTCTCTTGGAGGGTAAAGCCCGTAATTTTTATTGGCTGTTGAACAAGACGTACCGTCAGTGCCATTGGGGTGGAATTTTCTTTGCCAAGCTTTGAGGAAGCTATTAGGGAAGTTATTTCCGAACAAGGAGAGAGAGAGAGAATTTCGACAATTTTTTGCTGAGCGGTGCCCTTAGACAAGTATACCGTGGTTGAGATTCTCAAAAGAAACTTGAGACCTGAAATAAGGCAAGAAATATTGTATTGTCCATTCATTCTGTGGCTGGGTTAAGGGAAATTTGTCGCCGTCGGGAAATACTTCGGGATAATGTCAGGAAAACTCAGGACTATCAAGTTCCTTTTCGCAAGCAAGCTGCGGAGTTAGTCGAGGAAATGCAGTTAGATGAGCCTGTTGAATTTTCAGATGCTGACAATAAAGAGGAGCTTAGCGCTCTAGCTTTAATATGTTGGAATTGCCATAAAGAGGGTCATCGATACAAAGACTGCGAGGATATAAGGAGGAGTTTCTGCTAAGGCTGTTGGGCGAAAAATATCTTTAAGCCTTCCCTCGAGTATCACCTCGAGTATCAGAGATTTGCAAACAGTTGCCATAAATTTGGTCACTGGGTTTTGTATAATTTCGTTCGGTGCTGACTACTGTCCTCCTGGTCACCATCATTCTTGGTCAGCTCATAAATATCTGCGCCTGTTTGGCTCTGTGGGTATTAGCTTCCTTATTGGAGGGGATTTTAATGCCCATCACAGTTTCTGGAGATGCAGGCGTTCGTGCACTCAGGGAAACACTGTTACATCGGTTATTTCTAGCTCAAGTATGGAGATTCTGGCTACTGGCGCACCTATGCATTATATATATATATATATTCCTCCTCCACCTTGGTCTGCTTTAAAGCCAGAAATTGCTGCCTTGCTGCCAGAAAAGGTCATGCATTACGTCTCGTTGGATGAGGACAAGGCATACCATCGACATGGCAAGGTGGAAGGCTGCTAGTTGGAACTTAAAAAAATCAGTGCTATTGACCCTAACCAGAATCACAGGTTTGCGCTGTGGAAATGCACCCGCAACCTATAAAGTCAGCCGCTTCAGAGATTCTCCCTTAAACGTAACAATGGCACTTGGGCCCACAGCGATTTCGATATTGCTGAAGTATTTGCAGATGATTTGGAAAATCTCTTCACTCCATTTGATTTTGCAACAAGCTAAGAAATCCAAACAACTATCTCTAGATTATACATTACACATTTTGGCCCTCCTGTTGATGTGTGTCCAGTAAACGAGGCTGATGTTCGAGATCATATTAGGCAACTAGTGTTACAAAGGCTCTTGGCATGGACGCGATTGACGGAAAGGTAGAAAAGCCTAGCTCAGTCATTACGCAGCTCTGCCAACTCTTTAATGCCTCCCTAGACCTCTGTCATTTTCCAGCACCCGTGCTCCTCAGATTCCTATTGGTCGATTAGTCCTCTATCCAATTTTTCCAAGATTTTTGAGCGGATCATGCTTGCTAGGTTCTTAGCTATAGCTGCGTTTGATGAAGCACTTCCAGACCACCAGACCACCGCCATCGTGCTATTGAGCAAGTGCACAGAGTAGTAAATCATGTACTGGGTGCTATGGAAGATCGCAAATACTGCTAAGCTGTCTTTCTTGATATTCGACAGGTCTTTGACAGGGTTTGGCACGAAGGTGTCTTTTAAAAACTAATGCCACTTTTGCCTGAGGGATTATGGAAGCTAATCGTGTCATTCTTGGATAAAAGGGATTTTGCTGTCGACAATCGTGGACATCGTTCTGGACTACGCCCAATTCGTGCTGGAAGCGTCCTTGGGCCAATTCTTGCAGTTGGTAGTACCCCAGCCCAGTGTTGGGCTTCTTGGTGGAACATTGCACTGAACGTCGACAAAACGCAGCACGCCACATTTGCTCTCCGACCTGGCCGTTCGCGTTCTCTACCTTGATGGGAATAGGCTTAAGCATGAAGACCTGCCTTGGTGTAACATTGGACCGTCGCTTTTGTTGAAAAGGACAAATTGACCGCGTGTGTGGCTCAGCTAGATCAAAACAGAATGGACTGGCTTCTTCGACCAGGTAGCGGTCTAACCCTTCACGCTTAGTTACGTTGCATTAAGGCCATTGTCCTGCCGACCTTGAATTGGGGAATAACTTGATGGGGCACAGCCTGTGATTCATCTCTTAAAAGGGCACAGACGTGCATATCAAAGGCGCTTAGGAGGATACTGGGCGTGAAATGGCACCATTATGTCGAAAATCATGTGTTGTTTCAGGACAAGGGAGTGCCGACGGTTACGGAGACAATTTGTTGCTTTTCAAATCGATACATCGATCGCTTGCTGGATCATACGAGCCGTCTGGCTAGACGGCTTGCTACACCATTGGTTCGACGACGTCTCCGCAGACGGAACCCAGCGGACCTGTGAATTATTGGTCTTGATAGACACGGGCGTCTTTTATAACAACACAAAAATACTTACAAGCTTTTACCTGCCCTGCACTTAATACCCGATTTTTTTGAATCTTTAAACACTCATACGCATACAAGAAAGCAAGGACCGTCCTTGTGTGGCGTGTAAAATAAAATAATTGCAAAAAAAAAATAAAAATAAAATGGAAAAGAGTTATTTACGAAATCAAACGCTTTACTAAAATCAGTGTAAGCAACGTAAGTCTGAAGGTTACTTTTGAAGACATTTATAACGAAATACCTTAGCTCAAAGAGGTTTGTCGGTTGGATCAGTCAAAGCCAGTTACACAAGTATTTAGGCGACGAAAGTTGGTTAACAAAAGCGGTGGATTTGTTTAACAGACTTGTAAAAATTTTCGATTAACTCTGTTCTTCAGGTTCCGTAAGTGGCAAAGCTCTTAAAACACAAATCAAGTAATCGTCCTTAAGAAAACAGAACATGGTTTACTTGACCACAGATAAGCAAAGCCCGTACGCATGCCCAAAAGAGCAACAGTTATGGATATTCCTTCTTTGTTTTATTCTTTATGCACTTGACTTGTGTTATGTTTCAATTTGGTTTTCTTTCAAGGGATTCGTCACGCTAGAGGAAAAGTATAATTTGTTTCCGAATTTTTAATATTTTTGTACTTTCAGTTCCGATTTTTTGATCAGAATTGTTTTCTTTCTTTCTTTTCACTTATAGTCTCGCCGCGGAGCCTGCATTCATACTTATATCGTTGAGCTTTTAGCAACAACTTTTAAGACCATGAAAAAAATTGGATCAGCTGATTGGCTACTGAGCAATTGGCAAGTACTGTTTTGTTAGGGTAGGTTAGTTATTAAAAGAATTTCGGTTTAATTATCTATAAAACTAAATTTATTTTTTTTATGATGGCGAAAATGTTCCTGAAACCCCAGATGCGATTTGAGTGCTGTGCGGAAAACATTTATCCGTAACCACTATATTCAGAACAAAATCCATGCACAAATTCCACAAAGCCTATATATTAGCGCATTCTAAAATGAAAACCACAAGCAACCCAAGCAGTTCGAGCAATGCAGAACGACTTATTAGCACAATTGACGGCGCAAATGACTCAATTAATTCAAAAAATATTACTGAGCAATTGCCGCTTAATAATAACCTGTTTCAGCGATGGGGTTTTTAGGTGCAAGTAATGTGTCTCCGATTGGCATCGGAAATATATATTTGGATGCTTTTCCTGGTCCCGAGTTTTCGATTAACTCTGTTCTTCAGGTTCCGTAAGTGGCAAAGCTCTTAAAACACAAATCAAGTAATCGTCCTTAAGAAAACAGAACATGGTTTACTTGAGATAGCGTAATGTCAAGTAAGCCGACAATAAAGTCATGATTTTTCGCACGGGAAGCAAGTCGCATTAGGTATATTAAAATCACCTAAAAGTATTAACTGAAATCTGTGTAACAGTTTATTACAAATGGACTGTATAAAGGAAAGGTGGTTCTCATAAACTGGAAACGCAGATGATGGCGTGACATTTGTGCAAGTAATATATATAAAACTACCGGTCTACCATAGTAAATTAGTAATTTAGACGTGAGGTTTGAGTTAACAGCAACTACGACTCCCACTCTTGTGCAATATTTGCAAAAGCTCAGTTCCAGAGAAAAGACAGATTTTACCATTCCCGGAAAGGAGCTTTATCAATATAAGGTCATGCCTTTTGGGTTGACAAACGCATCCCAAACAATGAACCGTCTTATGGATATGGTAATTCCTGCATCGCTGAGTAATGAAGTTCTTGTGTATCTAGATGATCTGCTGGTCGTATCAGATACATTTGAAGCTCACATGAGGGTCTTAAGTATAGTTGCTGATCATGTTCGTTCCGCTGGATTAACTCTAAATGTTGAGAAAAGTAATTTTTGTATGAGATCGGTTAAGTATTTGGGGCACAATTTCTACAAGTCAACAAGTAACAGTCATCAAGTGAACCAGTAACCAGTGAAACAACGTGAAGTACCAAGTAGAGCCTTGCGGAGTCATCAAGGAAGCAAGATCTTAAATCCAAAGTCTCCGAATTGAGACACAGGTAGCTGAGGTCTTTACAGCATCACCCGGCTAAGTCCAGGCGCTTTGTCACAACTAATGACGCGATTTGAGCTTGGCATCCCACCCGGCGTGTCCGGCAGAGTTGAACAAATAGAGTCCTTCGACAAGGAACCGTGGGCTCAGAAGAAAAGTGGTCTAGAACTAGCTGCCTGCCTACAAGGACTACTTTGGCGTATGTCTAATCGTCCTGCAGAAATTGTACAAGGTTCTGGTGCGACTCGCCCGGAACGACGCGCGTTTGTTCTGCTGGTGTCTCGAAAGGCGTATGCGTTGAGAGCACAACAGTTCACCGTTAGAGTCCCAAACCAGCAGCTTACCGAATCGTGAGCGCTACGCCAACAAGGAGCGGAGCCAGTTGAGACATCCGGAAGAAGAGCAAGGACAACGAGGACACCCAGGACGACGAATATAAATATGTCGGAGAGTATGCAGTGCAGCATTTCGACAGGTATGACCATGGGTTGTATACCAGCACAACCCATGGAACTAGATATACTAGATATTAGTTTTGGTAGAATGGGGACTCAGTTTGCGAGCTGAGGCCGAGTGTGGCTTCGTATGCGTTGCTAGGTCTGGTCTCTCTTTTTCTTCTGGTTTGTAGTGTGACGTGAGATAGACACGTGTTTTGGTCCTTAAGAGAGAATTATGAGCAACAAAGGCATCGAAGACTCGCTGCATTTGCCAGAATTAAGTTCAGGCAATCAAGAACCAAACGATCAATTCACCAGCAATGACGACTTACAAGGGGATGAATTTAGTTCTCCGACATCAGAAGTGGGATTCGGCCCTAACCAAACTTTGTCAAGGGATGTCTTCGCGTTGTTGGAGCAACAAAACCGGAATTTTCTGGAACTGGTTAAGAAACTACAGGTGCCGGCGAGCACAGTACAACAGACTGGCGAGATTTGCTTGCCGAAATATAATCCGGACATTGCTGGGGTGGATGCCACGCAGTGGTGCGCTACGGTCGACATAATTTTACGAACGGCTAATTTCGACCGGCGTTTACAACGAATGATACACACAACGCATATCAGCAATCGACGTGAGCTGCAAGCGGAGCTGCAAGTATTTTCTGCACTGAAGGAGCGTCCTATTGCACCAAACTGGGAACCGGAGACTAAGCGGGCTAAAACTGCTGATCTAAAATGTTATCAGTGTGGAAAACCAGGACATAAAAAGCAAGACTGCAGATCTGGACTAGGATTTCAGTTCTCGTCAACTGAAAAGGAGCGGCGTTCTGGGAAGTCTCATCAGGAAAGGCCAACTGTAACTTGTTACAGATGCCAGGAGCCGGGACACATTGCCACTAATTGTCAAAAAAAAGTGCAGAATACCGGATTAGGAGTAAGATCGGAAGAGAGTGGAGCTGTGCACTATGGTGGAGCCTAAATTGAGTATGCTGGTTAAT
The DNA here is from genome assembly GCF_018152505.1 of Drosophila elegans. Taxonomy (NCBI): domain Eukaryota; kingdom Metazoa; phylum Arthropoda; class Insecta; order Diptera; family Drosophilidae; genus Drosophila; species Drosophila elegans. The sequence continues at coordinate 1,016,891 of NW_024545601.1, read as the reverse complement.
GGTGAGAGATTTCCAATAACATTTGATCCGGAAGCTAAGTGTTCATTAATTAAAGAAAGTACAGTACTACAGTACTTCGAAAATCAAGATTTATATCATTGTTGGTGGAAATTCTTTGGTAGTTTTGTTTCACATAGTACCAAATTGTGGAATCAAAAAAAAAAATATTGTCATTGGCAGACAAACATTGGTTCAATGTTTTTGGTATAGTTTTTGTTTTATTTTTTTGCATTTGACTGGTTGAATCAACTAAGACTCTTCAAAAGCGACCATATAGATTTGGTTCAAGTGAGAGGGCGCTAGTTCGTGGCAAAAATAGAGAATTAATTGAGTATAAAGTTATCAGACCTAGTAAAAATAGAGAATTAATTGAGTATAAAGTTATCAGACCAAGTAAATCTCCATTTGTTATTTGTAAATATAAAATAAATGGTTCAGCAAAACTTTGAGTTGATTATCGGGAATTAAATAAAAATACAGTAGCTGATAAAATTTCATTACCTCTGATATCAGATAAAGTAGCTAGACTTTGGGGAGCAAATTATTTCACTTCTCTTGTCATGTCTAGTGGATATCATTAGATTCCAATGCACTCGGAACAATTAAATACTGCTTTTGTTACACCTGATCGGATGAATGAATTTCTATCGATGCCATTTAGATTAAAGATTGCTTTCTCTGTGTTTCAAAGAACGGTTGGAAATTGTTATAGAAATTTTAGTGAAAGATGAATTTTTATTTAACATTTCAAAATGTTTCTTTCTGAATTTCCGAGGTTTTTGCACAATTTTTGAACCTTTTGTATTTTCTCACATTTGAAAATAATAGCTTGTTTTGGAGTGTAGAGCACTAAGAAATTAGCAAAAGAATAATCACTGTATTAACGAACAAGCCAGTGTTGATTATTTTTGATCCTTAGTTTCCAATTAATGCTTTTACTAAGTTTGCTTATCTGTTTTGCACCTTCTCTATTGATGCTTATACTTGTATTAACCCACTGAAATCTACGACAGTCATTTAAGGTGTGACAACACGTCTAATTGCCGATCAGCGGCGAAGCTTGACTGGTTCAAAGTTTATGAAATTTTGTTCTTATCAATAGATAGATCTACATTTAATTGCCACAGGTGTAAGTCGAGTCAACGGTCAAGTTGAAAGGGTTATGAGAACCCTTAAGAATCTATTGACGGCTGTTGAGACAAGCTCTATGTCGTGGCAAGAAGCACTAGTGGAGGTACAGCTGGCCCTTGATTTCGCAGTGAATCGTAGTACAAAATGTAGTCCATTAGAACTTTTGATTGGTGTAAATGCTATGCCTCTGGGGCTAATCCTAGAAGCGATACTGAAACTGAAATTGACAAGATATAAGAAAACAAAATTTTACGAAAGCAAGGCTAAGGTAATTGGATTCAGTATGGGTTACTTTGTGCTGGAAAACAGTGTGAAACAGCAAACGAAATCGGATCCAAAGTTTAGAGGTTCTTTCGTTGAGGCATTGAAGCGAGACAGCATGTTAAAAAAAAAAAAAAAAAAACAAACAAACACGAAAGTTTGAGAAAGTTACAGGATGTGTAAATTTCAGAGAGCCTGATGCAAGTTTTAAAGAACAAAGTCTGTTAGAAAAGTCTTTTGAAACAGAAGAGTGTCGTGAAGCCATGTGATTGGCGATGATCGAAGGTTGCTTTAGAAATGTGGTTGATGAATTCGTGAAGCCAAGTATTGGGCGATGAACGAGCGATGTGGTTGATGAATTCGTGAAGCCAAGTATTGGGCGATGAACGAGCGATGTGGTTGATGAATTCGTGAAGCCAAGTATTGGGCGATGAACGAGCGATGTGGTTGATGAATTCGTGAAGCCAAGTATTGGGCGATGAACGAGCGATGTGGTTGATGAATTCGTGAAGCCAAGTATTTGGCGATGAACGAGCGATGTGGTTGATGAATTCGTGAAGCCAAGTATTGGGCGATGAACGAGCGATGTGGTTGATGAATTCGTGAAGCCAAGTATTGGGCGATGGACGAGCGACGTGGTTGATGAATTCGTGAAGCCAAGTATTGGGCGATGGACGAGCTGAGAGCATAATAAAATGCGTGAGCCAATGTGTTTGGCGATTGATGAATATTCAAAAGTTGGCTAGTATAAGACAAGATATGTTTCATGGATTATGACTTAATGATTTGTAATGATTAATTTATAATTTGATAATGTTTAAACGATCTTTTGACTGGAAATGTAAATGAAAGAAATGGTTTATAAGAAAACGTAATGATTTGAAATATTCTATGAAATTGAGATTACTTGGTTAAGTTTTTCTGAAGTATTCAATAGTATTATAATGTTGGAATGAAACAAAGAGGTTTATTGTAGACACGAGGACGTGTCTATGTCAGAATGGCCGTGTCGGAGAGTATGCAGTGCAGCATTTCGACAGGTATGACCATGGGTTGTATACCAGCACAACCCATGGAACTAGATATACTAGATATTAGTTTTGGTAGAATGGGGACTCAGTTTGCGAGCTGAGGCCGAGTGTGGCTTCGTATGCGTTGCTAGGTCTGGTCTCTCTTTTTCTTCTGGTTTGTAGTGTGACGTGAGATAGACACGTGTTTTGGTCCTTAAGAGAGAATTATGAGCAACAAAGGCATCGAAGACTCGCTGCATTTGCCAGAATTAAGTTCAGGCAATCAAGAACCAAACGATCAATTCACCAGCAATGACGACTTACAAGGGGATGAATTTAGTTCTCCGACAAATACGTCGAATTCTAAAGTCTGCAGCAGAGAGGGTAGGGTAGAAGCATTCGTCTAGAACCTAGCGCTTGACCCAGGGACTGCGTTGGCGTCTTCCGGCGTACGCCTGAACCGTCAGGTAGAAACTGAGCCGACGTCCGGTGCGACCGGCCGAGACAGAGCAAGGGACAGGAGGCTACAGAAGGCATCGCGAGCGAAACCGGCGAGGGAGCCACCACTTCGCAGCAATCACAACCCCGCGAGACTTTCGACGTGGGAAGGAGCCGACGGCGGAGCATATTTCCACATTGTCAATACAAAACCCCGGCCGAGGGTCAAGTCGGCGATTTGGTGGGGCGAACACTTACATCTTCTGAGCTAGATGCACGACATTCGTAGCAGAAATGAGGAAAGGATGAATCTATCTCCTCATGAAAGAGGATTTCTCAAAGGTGGCAGCCAAGCTTGGCATCATCCTGGAGGGCAGGTCGGAGGACATGCGGAAAGCCTTTTTGAATATGTCATAAAAATACAAAATGACCCAGGAATGGCGGAAATTTGGACTGAGCTGGAGGAAATCTACGACAAACCAGGCTCAAGTGGCAAATTGCAAGTCCCAGACGCCGAATTACTCATAGCTAGCCTGGGCGTGGAGAGCATGAATGAGTCAGGAAGATCCTGGGGCACAAGTCAAGAAAGAAGACTAGAACAACAAAGGCCCAGCGCACCAGACTATGCAAAGGAGGAAAATCAAGTCAGAGCATGATCTTTCAAGTTTGGTGGCACGGAAAAACCGTTTCTGGAACAAGCAGAATGGTCACCAAACACACACGGTTTGAACCTGAACCTCATTCCCCGAGCCATGCCAGAATTGCTGCAACGCAAGGCCCTAAAGTGGTTTATTTTAAGCAACAAAAACTGGAGGACATGGGGAGAATTTAACGAATGTTTACAAACTTATTTCCTGCCGAGGGGATACTTCTCAAAGCACGCAGATCAGGTCAAGCAAAGGAAAAAGGGTTTCAGAGAATCATTCAAGGACTATATGGTTGACACGCAGACCATGATGAGACCACTCGGCTACTCCCCAAAGGAAATACTCGAGCTGATAAAGGAAAACTGTACGCCTGATCTGAAGATTTCCCTGAGAATCTAGATCTAGAGTCGAAACCAGCGTCTACTTTTGTGGTGGATTTGCGGCAAGGTAGGGGTTAGAGGCTTAGAGTGCTGCCAGAGATCGGGAAATGCCAGCGATCCCAGCCGCAGAAAGGCGAGCACCCGCTGAACACTTGGGAAGCCGGAAAACGATTGCAAGGATGCAAGCGCCATATACACCGCAGGAAAATCCGACAGAAAGAGCAAACTGAACCGTTAAGACCATGATAGCTCAGTTTGCAGGACAGAACCAGAGGAACAGGGTACCCCCCGTGTTTCCTCACGCAGGCTCGAGGGCCTCGACTGCCCAGCGCCCTGTACGACAGGGAGACCATCGGCACAACGCCTGAAGATAAGGCTAATAAGATGAAGGAGATCTTTGAAATTGTGCGCCGGAACATGGAGAAAGCTGCTCAGGACCAAGCCAGGCGTTACGATTTACAATTGTCCTAACAGTGAAATTCAGCATCAAACAGAAGAGGGAAAAATTGGAAATTGGAATTTGGATCTATCTCCTCAGGAAAGAGGATTTATCAAAGGTCGCAGCCAAGCTTGGCATCATCCAGGAGGGCAGGTCGGACGACATGCGAAAAGCCCCTCAGAGTATGTCACGAAAACACAAAACGACCCAGGAATGGCGGAAATTTGGGCTGAGCTGGAGGAAATCTACGAAAAACCAGGTTCAAGGGCAAGCTGCAAGTCCCAGACGCCGAACAGGAAGATCCAGGGGCACAAGTCAAGAAAGAAGACCAGAACAGCAAAGGCCTAACGCACCAGACTATGCGAAAATCGCAAAACAAGTCAGGGAATGGTCTTTCAAGTTTGACGGCACGGAGAAGCCACTGAAGTTTTTGGAATAAGTAGAATGGTCAGCAAACACATACGGTTTGAACCTGAACCTCATTCCCCGAGCCTTGCCAGAATTTCTGCAAGGCAAGACCCTTAAGTGGGTTATTTCGAACAATAAACACTGGAGGACATGGGGAGAGTTCAGCGACAGTTCCCAAAATTATTTCCTGCCAAGGGGATTCTTCTCAAAGCTCGCAGGTTAAACAAAGGAAACAGGGTTTCAGAGAGTCGTTCAAGGACTATTTGATCGACATCCAGACCATGATGAGACCACTCGGCTACTCTCCAAAGGGAACTCTCGATCTAATAAAAGAAAACTGCACGCCTGATCTAATGATTTCTCGAGAACGTACAAGATAGACGATCTAGAATCTCTAATGGTCCTGGGGGATGAGTATGAAGAACTCGAGAAAGAACGAGAAGCATTATACAAGAAAATATTTTTTTGGCGAAGCAAAGCAACAGCACCACAACAGGTTACGTGTAAAAGGTGCAAAGAAGAAGGCGGAAACCAAGCGACCATCGACTGACCAATCCAATGGACTCCAAATAAATATAACCACCAGAGCCCGTTATGGAGGCCACCTACTACTAATCAGAGCAACGCAGCACCGAGAGGTCACAGACGCACGTCGTGAGCCCACACGAAGCCTGCAGACGGTTTGGCGATCACGGACATTGGGAACGAGGATGCCGAAACCAGCGGCTACTTTTCTGCTGAAATTGCGGCAAGGTAGGGGTTAGAGGCGTAGAGTGCTGCCAGCGATCGGGAAATGGCCAGCGATTTCAGCCGCAGAGAGGCGAGCAGGGGTTGCAAGGTGTTGTCTCTCCAACCTAACTGGCAAATTAATCGAAGAAGAGCAGCAGTAATTCGCAGCGGTAACGATTGGCGGAACCTCACACACCGGAACAACAGCGAGCTTTATAAGCGAGGAGCTGTTGGATATACTGGCTGCTTATGGAAAGATAACAAAGACGAGAAGGCAAGTTAATTTGGCAGATGGCAGGTGCAGCGGGATAAACACACAGCTCTAGGTAGATATCGAGTTCGGCAATAAGCCCATGAGCCTGCTGATCCTACCAGGAGTATTAGACTCGCTGGTGCTAGGATGGAATTTCCTCACAGGAGTCGGCGCCGAAATAAAGTTTGCTGGACATACAGTGGTGATCCCGGAAAGGAGAAGGCACAACGGGTGGTTGTCCGCGGCAGTGGTGCAGATCACCTCTGAGGAATACGGTGTTGAAAAATTCCTAGAGCAGGAGCTCGCAGAATTTCGAACAATGAGTGGTACATCTAACATAGCCGAGCACCGAATCACCATGAAGGACGACAAACCAATCAATCAAGGGGAAATCAATGCGAAAGTCGACGAGTTGCTGGCGATGGAATGCATAGAACACTCGAGAAGTCCGTACAGCTCCCCGATTGTCATGGTGAAAAAGAAGACAGGTCACTGGAGGCTTTGTGTCGACTTTAGACAGATCAATTCCAAAGATTTTTATCCGATGCCAAGGATAAATTACATATTGGACCAGTTGAGGGAGGCGAGATACATAAGCAGTCCAGATTTGAAAGATTTGAAGAAAACAGCAGGCTATTCACGGCGTTTACAATGCCAGGAAAGGGACTTTTCCGGTGGAAAGTAATGCCATTTGGATTACATTCCGCCTCGGCGACTTTCCAGACAGCACTGGATCAGGTCATTGGACCGGAGATGTCACCACACGCGTTGGCATACCAAGACGACATCATCGTGATCGGACGACCACTGGAATCGGCACTGATCCCGAAAAAGTAGCAGCCACAGCAGAGCTGGAACCTCAACCATCCGTTCACTGTGCGAATACTTGGTAAAGGCGATTCGTGCCCGACTTTGCTCGAATAGTGAAACCATTAAATGATCTATTGCGGAAAGGCACGAAATGGACATGGACTACAGATCACCAGCAGGCATTCGAGGAGGTGAAGGCAAGGCTAGTGGCCGATCCTGTGCTGGCATGACTACAGATCACCAGCAGGCATTCGAGGTGGTGAAGGCAAGGCTAGTGGCCGATCCTGTGCTGGCATGCCCAGATTTTGATAAACCATTTGTGCTGCAGACGGACGCAATCGATTATGGTATAGGGGCAGTCCTGACGCAGGAAACAGAAAGCGGCGAGAAGGTCATTTCGTATTTAAGCCGGACCCTGAATGGCGCGGAAAAGAACTAATCAACCAGCGAAAAAGAATGCCTGGCAATCTTGTGGGCGGTTCGGAAGGTCAAACCATATTTGGAAGGATACCACTTCAAAGTGGTAACTGACCATATGGCGAAGTCGAAAGTCCCTCAGGAAGAAAAGCGAGGTGGTCCGTGGAGCTGCAGCAGTATGATTTTGAAATATCGTACAGGAAGGGGCAGCTGAACATGGTCGCCGTTAGCAGAAGCCTTTAGGCTAGCCAAGGAAACTCCGGAGGACACACAGGGAGCATGCAGCTGGGTCAAAGATATGTGTGAGAAAATCAACACACAGCCACAGAAATTTCCGGACTACCTCATAGAGGGAGGCGCGTTATATAGGAATATCCCCCACAAAGCAGGCAGCGAAGATGTGGCAGCATGGAAGCTCTGTGTCCCACGGGGAAACTGTACTGAAGGAGAATCACGACTCACCAGCAGGTGGACACGTGGGAAGTCGGAAAACAATTGCTTGGCTGGCGGCTCGATATTACTGGCCAGGAATGCATAGGGACGCCCGAGCACACGTACGAAAATGCGAGATATGCCTTAAATACAAAACTAGCCAGATGCAGGCTGCTGGGAACCATGAATAACAGTATGCGCAGACTTTGTCGGACCATTGCCAAGATCGAAGCATGGTAGCCAGATGCTGCTAGTGCTGATAGATAGATTTTTAAAGTGGACATAATTAGTGCCACTACGAACAGCAACGTCAGAAACACTTTTAAAGGCGTTCCGAGAAAGAATCATCGCTATGTTCGGAACCCCAAAGGTGGTAATAACGGACAATGGAGTGCAATTTACCAGCGCCTCGACTGCCCAGCGCCCTGTACGACAGGGAAACCATCGGCACAGGAAAGCAGACGGAAACGCCTGAAGGAGATCTTCGAAATTGTACGCCGGAACATGGAGAAAGCTGATAAGAACCAAGCCAGGCATTACAATTTACGAAGGAGGCAGTGGAATCCAACAACAGGGGACACGGTCTGGGCGAAGGACACCTTTTGTTGAAGGTAGTCGAGGGTTTCGCGGCTAAGCTAGCGCCGAGATATGACGGATCGTATACGGTGATAGACTTCGTCTCACCGGTTATTTGTAGAATCAGCCACAAGGAAACGCAAAAGGAACGAACTGTCCACATCAGTGAGCTTAGACAACAAACACAAGAACTCGGTACAGGACAACACGGGCAGCGGTGCGGACTATAGCGACGGGCATATGCCAGAGTCTATATAAAACGCAGGATAACACGAGCATACAATGACAGAGCGGACCATAGCGTCGGGCAGGTACCAGAGACTTTATAGAATGCAGGACAACACGAGCATGCAACAACAAAAAGAGCGGACTATAACGTCGGGCATATACCAGAGTCCTTATAGTACGCAGGACACAAGGCTGCACAGCGACGAGGCAAACAGATTCTGCGTTGATCCGTTGATACTCAACATAGAATATGGTGATGCACACGACAAGAAACCGAAAAGACCGCAGGCCTACAACAATCCGTAGCGTCGGCAGACTCTGTACCAATCGCGGAAGACCACGACCTCTGTTTTCTTGAGGAAAGAGGGGAGACGGTACAGCTCGAGAGCTTTACCGTAGCATGCCAAGCTGGAAAAACATGAAAATGACGCGCACACACATAAGCGGCCACAATAAAAAAAAACACACACACACACATAATATGCAATACATGAAAACCGGGTTCGCAGGGAAACAAACCAACTAAATGCAGAACGCCGCAAGAGAGTGATGAACCTAGCAGGGTCATTGACCCCGGCCCCAAGGGCAGGAAAGGGCATATCATTGTACGAAGTCATCATAAAAAAGGGATGGGGGCACTTCGATTTATAGCCGTCGATTGGCACTGTACGATAGTGTCAATCCGTGGGCAGAAAATACTGGAAATATCGGCACACGGAGAGTCACAGTGGGGAATATCGATAACATCGGGTGGCAACGCCACACTAGGTCACGGAACCGATATCAGCTGAAGACCGATCGGCGGAGAGTGACCGTACAACGGAGAGTCACACTGGAGAATCGGCACGGCGTGGAGTGACCATCCAACGGAGAGGACAAGGCACGGAAAACGTCTGGGGCGGGAATTAAAAGGTCTATGGGGAAACATTTGGGGCGGGAATATAAAAGTCTATGGGAAAACGTCTGGAGCGGGAATTGAAACCTATGGGGAAACGTCTGGGCCGGGAGATTCAAAATCTGGATCGGCGCTGTGGAAGACAAGAAGGAGCTGTGAGCGTCGTAGGAACCATCTGGAAGACTAGGACGACTAGAAGGATAAGAGTTAGCGAAAACAAGTACGAGGAGAAGACACGTCGGGTTAAGGATGTCAGATTATCTCTTTTTCGTTCCCGAAGTAAGGGGAAAGAGAAAGCAAGCAGAGTAAGCGCATGCAAGCAGTGGCCTACCAGTTACCAGTTACGCGGCGAGTTCGGTCTTAGTAGCGGTAGTTCGGCGAGAGAGAGTGGTGTCTTGAGCACCAGACAAGGATAGGGAGAGTCCGAGAGGGACAGCAATAAAAGAGAGCAGCGAATTGAGACACAGGTAGCTGAGGTCCTTACGGCATCACACGGCTAAGTCAAGGCGCTTTGTCACAACTAATGACGCGATTTGAGCTTGGCTTCCCACCCGGCGTCTCCGACAGAGTTGAACAAATGAGTCCTTCGACGAGGAACCGTGGGCTCAGAAGGAAAGTGGTCTAGTACTAGCTGCCTGCCTACAAGGACTGCTTTGGCGTATGCCTAATCGTCCTGCAGAAATTGTACAAGGTTCTGGTGCGACTCGCCCGGAAGGACGCGCGTTTGTTCTCTCAACGCATACGCCTTTCGAGACACCAGTTCACCGTTAGAGTCCCAAACCAGCAGCTTACCGAATCGTGAGCGCTACGCCAACAAGGAGCGGAGCCAGTTGAGACATCCGGAAGCAGAGCAAGGACATCGAGGACACCCAGGACGACGAATGTAAATACGTCGAATTCTAAGGTCTTCGGTAGAGAGAGTAGGGTGGAAGCGTTCGTCTAGAACCTGGCGTTTGACCCAGGGACTGCGTTGGCGGCGTCCGGCGTACGCCTCAACCGTGAGGTAGAAACTGAGCCGACATCCGGTGCGAGCGGCCGGGACAGAGCAAGGGACAGGAGGCTGCGGATGCAAAAGGCGTACGCCTTGAGAGCACAGTACGCCTTGAGAGTACAGTGCCTGTTCGCCCAAGTCTGGGAAGGGTGACGCATCCCTAAGCCCAAAAGCAACAGAAGGCATCGCGAGCGAAACCGGCGAGGTGTTCTACCAGGAAGGTCAAGAGGTCTATCGAAAGAATTAAAAGCAGAACAGTTTCGTAGGAGGATATAGTTCCAAATTAGGGCCCGCTTATCTTAAGGCCAGACTTCACAAAAAAACTTAGAAATGCCTGTTTTGAACTAGAGGATTTGCAAGTTCGATCGGTAGGTCGTTCATAAGCGTTCTTTTCCCATAGAACCTTCCACCGAGAAAGAAGACGGATTCGCAAGCAGAAGTCTTTTTATGGTGCTCGAAAAATTCAATCGGAAAGGAAAAACACCAGGCCAACGCTACCAAATAATAAAAGAGCAAAACAAATTAGGTCAGTTGTTTGGGCAAGAAAAAAAAGAGTTTCTACTTTCTAATCCGGCACATTGGAATGTGGAAAAATAAAAATCAGGAAAAAAATAAGCAAGTTATTTCTTTACATAGGCTCGAGCATTGCTATATTTTTTACAACCCCGGAACGTCTCAAGCTCTAGTGGAAACACTCAAGCGCGGTCGTCGAAGCCCACCTTCGCCTGGAGGGCTTCGATGGAGGGCCGAGAGTTGTAGCGCGACCGCCTTGTAAAGCGAGTAGAGGAGCTCGGCGTGACAAAAAGTTAAATAAAAATAATATTAATTAAAAATAAGGCAAGAAATTGTTAAGCTCTAAGTCAGGAAAATAGTTTACAAGGAGAAAAAAACCCGAGGGCCGGGAGTTGCAGGGCGATCGTCTTGCAAAGCGAGTAAAGGAGCTCGATGCGACAAAAAGTTAAAAAAAAAAATAATATTAATTAAAATAAAATTAAAAAAAGGAAGAAATTGTTAAGCCCTAAGACTAGAAAATAGTTTACAGGGAGAAAAAACCACAAGAAAAAATGAGTTTTAGTTTAGTTAAAAAGAGTCCGTTTTTTTTAGTTTTATTTGTGTTTTCACGCAAAGTGAATCTGTTCTTTTATAGCATTTCAGCAGGAGCGACCCTCGAAAACGAGCTTTCTTCGTGGGATCCACCCGTCACTCGTGGTGGGCTAAAATTTGCAAGTTATTATTTAAGTGCCAAAAATGGAACAAAAATAGATACGTGGTGCAGGTTGAGCTGCGAGAAAAACTATTAGACAAAAAGAATATAATTTGAGCTACAAAAAAAAAAAAAGAAGGAAGGAAGCAAACTTCGGTATGCCGAAGTTCATATACCCTTGCAGCTATTGCAAATATTAAAAATTCTTGAAAACATTAAAATTATGATTTACTTGAAGCTGTGATGATTAGCAGCACAATTATTTCATAGTTCCTATGACAGCTACATGATATCGATTCCCGATTTCAATAAAATTAAAAGCGTAATTTTAAACCGTCAAATTATTAATTGATCAAAAAGAATTTCTAAAAAAAATCGAAATATAAAAAGGTTACATTTTTTATAAAATTATTTTTTTAATATTTTTGTTGTTCCCATGGGAGTTACATGATATAGTCGTCCGATTTTGATGAAATTTAAACCGTAATTCTGAAATATTTAACCATTACTAAATGTCGACAAACTAAACAAAAAATAAAAAAAACAGTAAAGTTATACATTTTTTTCATTTATTTTTCCGATTGTTCCTATGGGAGCTATATACTTTAGTCGTACGATCCGACTCGTTCCGACTTATTTTCTACATGCAATAGCTTTAAAACTGAGAGACTAGTTTGCGTAGAAACGGACTGACAGGCGGATAGACTGACGGACAGACGGACAAACGGACGGACAGACGGACACGACTAAATCGACTCTCCTAGTTATGCTTATCAAGAATATATATAATTATAAGTTTGCAACTCCGATTTAATAAGAAAATATAATTTTATTTTTATCAACTGATGGTTACAGAGTTTTTACTTATTAGTGAAGAACGCCGACCTATTAGATTGAGGTCACAAACTGAACTTAACTTGCTGATCTGATTCTGTTGACGATCGGTCTCGGTCTCGAGCTTTTCGGGAATTGAGTGAGTTGTGAAATTGTTCTGAGAAACTTTCAGTTTCTTTTAAGTGAAACTTTAATTACTCTTGGATTCAAGTGTGTTGACTCTTGGATACAAGTGCGCTCTTAGATTTTACGACTTTGAAATGTCTTTGGATTGAAATAGGAGTTAATGTGTCTGCGAGCCGAATTTTGAATATCTTGTAACGGGTCTTGTTTAGTCTACAGGCTTGGGTGATAAGCTGGGACTGACATTTGGGGATTTTCCGTTGCCCTTTGATTTTGGGCTCTTGTTACAAGGTTGTATAATTCTAGGGTAGTATAGGGTATATTGTGGATACATAAAGTAATGGGTATATTCAGAGTGTTATGGGTCTATGTATGTGTTGCTTAAATATATGCAGAGTCTTATAGGAATATGGGCATGTCACTCCCCCATTCTTTGAATTTGGCCTGTCCTCAGGGCGATAACGTAGGGTATAACATAATATTATCTTCTGCAATATTTTCCTCAGTAGTATTTACATTCTTATTTGTTATAATTGGTTGTTCGTCACGTTTAGAATATTTTACAATAAGTATCTTAGGAATATTTTTAAATTTGTAAATTGAACATAATGTTAAACTTATTATAGTGATTACAAATGTGGTTAAACATATTATCTAAAATGTATTGTAATATTTTATATGTGATTCGACTATTTCTGTAGCTTGGATATATGACAGTGGTTCGAGTTTTGTGATGTTATTTTTAACATAAATTGGTTGTGAATAATCTGCTATAAGTCAGAATATCTTATAATATAAGTGTGCATTTTACCAATTTTGATAAATTGTTGGGACTTATTATTTGTACATATGCCTTTTGGAATGTTAAGAAATCTTCATCATTATGGAAATAAATTGCGCTTTTCTTAGTGCATACATATTGTTTAATGATGTTTTTACCAAAATCATCTGTCATTTTCTTGTAAGATATTTTGATTTTCAATTTGTGAAAATAATGTCTCATCTCAGTTTCATCAGTGTCTCCTTTCTCTAATTCTATTTGTCTAGAGATTTAATTGAATGCTCGCTCTGATATGGGTATTAAGATTATCTCCAGAAGCGCTATGTATAGTTGCATCTACACTTTTGGCAACTTCACCAAGCATTAATTCTTCTGTTTTGGTGCGGGATAGAGCATCTGCTACATAATTTTCTTTTCCTGGAAGATACTTAATTTTATAATCAAATTCGATTAATTTGATTTTCCATCTTTGTAGTTTTATGTTTGATTCTTTGATGTTATTAAGCCAGACAAGGTGTTTTTGGTCACTCAGTATTTTAAAAGATCTTCCAAATAGGTATGATCTGAAATTTTTTGTTGCCCAAACTATGGCTAGAAGTTCTTTCTCTATAGTTTATTTAATGTTCGTTCAAAGCTCTACTGCCATAACAAACGGGTTTATGATTTTGAGACAAAACTGTACCGATGGCAATATTACAAGCGTTAGTAGTTAGGGAAAAAGGTTTAGTAAAATCAGGATACATTAAAATCAGATCTGATGTAAAAGTACAATGCTGCTAAGTAATCTTTATTTTTCGTGTTTATCGTTGCTCCTTTTTTCAATTCAATGGTCATGGGTTTAACTATGGTAGCGAAGTTTAGAATGAACTTGCGATAGAATCCATATAATCCCGAAAATTTTTTTATTTCTTTTGCAGTCTTTGGTAGTCGGAAATTTGTAATAGCGTTGGTTTATTTGGATTGGGCTTGATACCGTTTGTAGTTACAACATGACCTAGGAATTCTATTTCTCTTTTCATAAACTCGCATTTATCAAATTGTAGTTTTAAGTTTGCGTCCTAAGTTTTCCAAAAACTTTATTTAGAGATAAGATGTCTTCCTCCAATGAAGTGGGAAAAATTATTATATCGTCTAAATAAACTAAACAATCTTTGTAGATTAAATCTTCCAAAAGGTTGTTCATACATCATTGAAAAGTTGCGGGGGCATTCTTAAGGCCGAATGGCATTCGAGTGCACTTTAAATGGCAATGTTTCGTAGAAAATGCGTTTTGCAATAGATCTGCTGTCCATTTGGATTTGGTGAAATCCTTTAGCTAAATCTATGGTTGGGAAATACTGGCATTTTCCTAATTTGTCAAGGATCTCATCCATTCTACTAATTGGAAATTTATCATTGATAGTGATTTCGTTTAAATTTCTATAATCTACAACCAACCTAAGCTTTTTCTTGCCAGACGCGTCGGTCCTTTTTGGAACGACCCAAATAGATGAAAAGTAAGGAGATTTCGACTTACGAATTATTACCTGCTCTATCATATCTTTGAATTGCTTATCATCAACGCTCCGGGGGTATTTATATGGCTTACGATAAGCTGGGTCTTCATGCTGAGTTTGGATTATGTGTTTAATAGTACTTGTGAAAGTCAAATTCTCACCTTCTCTGTACTGAATATCACAATATTCAAATAGAACCTTCTTTAAAATATCAATCTCCTCGCTATTCAGATGTTCGAGCCTAAATTCATTGGATATCATAATTATCGGAAAATGTATGCAAATAAAATTTTTGTTCTGTGACTTTTATGTATTTTTACTGGATCTCTAATAGTATACACTTTAAAATCTTCTTTTATCTCTTTAAGTTTAGCAAAGTTTTTATTCATTATGTTGGTTGATGATCTTGTGTCTACCATTCCTTTATAAAATTTATTATGAAAGACAATTTTTACATAGGGATTGTGTCTTCGGTCTCCGAGGCAGTTTGATGAAAATTTACGTCCGTCCTATTTTGGCCACTTTGACTTTCCCTTTATCTCTTTACTGTGGCACCACTAAATCTATTTGCATTGTTGCTTAAATATATGCAGAGTCTTATTGAATATGGGCATGTCACTATATACTTTATAGGGTCGGAAACGTCTCCTTCACTGCGTTGCAAATTTCTGATTGAAATTATAATACAAATAAAAAATGTAAATAAAGTGAAATCAAATTTATTTTCAGTGTTTTATTACCTAAGCAGATCATTTACAGATATCCATGAGTTGTGGCTGGAATCAAAACCGCTCCACTTTACGATTACTTTGTTCTTTTTTCTTATAAGTATTTTCTCCACCAGGTAAGCATTTTTGTCTTTTACTTTTTGAAGTTCCACTTCATAAAACGACCCTTCAATAGGAACACTCATATAGTCTTCTATATCGTAAGTTACTGGGTCTGTTGACTTAACTTTTATAACTTTAAAAACTTCGGTGGACCAATTGGGATCATATCCCTTCATAAATACTACCTTGTATTTACTTATTCTAACGAAATCCCCTACTGAAAATTTATGTTTTGGGAATATTTTGGGAATATTATAAACTGATTTTAAAATGAACTCCTCCTTTTTAGGGCATACATCTATAGGTTTCATTTTTATAGTTCGATGGTAAGAATTATTGTATTGATCTACAAGAAATTTGATTTTATGAATCCAATTGTATTTACCCTGAATACTAAACATTTTCCACATACGATTTTTGAGGGTTCTATTAAATCGCTCACATATAGAAGCCTTGAGATGTGTATATGTATGATAGTGATTTATATGACATTTTTTCATAAGTTCCCCAAAAGTGGAATTAGATGTGTATATGTATGATAGTGATTTATATGACATTTTTTCATAAGTTCCCCAAAAGTGGAATTATAAAATTCTTTTCCTTGATCTGAATGAATGTTTTTTGGTGTACATTTACTATTTATAAAAACAGTTTTCATTGCATCTGCTACATCCGGTGCAGACTTTGTCTTAACTGGTTCAGCGAACGCATACTTTGAAAACGAATCAATAACGGTCAGTAAATATCTAAAACCTCCATTTTCTTTACTAAACGGTATCAATTCGACTAAATCAATTTGCCACGTATCATTTATCCCTTTTTGAACAAATTTTCGGCGTCTAAAGTTTTTCCGAGCGGGCTTATGAATTTCATTAACGACTTGTAGTTTACTCATCTTAAGGCGTTGGTTTGCTTGTATTATTTTTTATTAGAACACAATGATTGCTTAGTTAATAGTGATTGCTTATACACCTGTACATCTCTTTTTATTTCAGCACGCATTTTTTTTGAAATTTCAAAACATAACCGAGTTAAATCTATTTGTACATCGGGATCGTAGGAACCATCTAAATCAGATAGTTGAATATCTAATCTTTCCAAAGAAGCACACTTAGGAATAATATGATTATGATAAAGATATATAACTTGCTGTCGTAATATGGAATTCCAACATAAAAATGTTGTAAAAAATATACCCAATCGTAACAAAGATCTTCATGACTCAAATCGAACTCAATTTTGTTACCATACTGATTAATTACAAAAACGTACTGCTTATCTGATTTCCTAAATCTAAAAGTACACTTTATTGAAGACATGCGTGGGTGATCAATAATTGAATCCGACATCAAAAAGTCATACTGGTCAAGCTTCAATTGAATATATTCCTTATATGTTAGCAGTTGCATCCATTCGTCTTTATCAAATCCCACGAAATTATTTTTACTTTGCTGCATCCAAACCATGGGAGAAAATTTTCTGGAAGTTGCCAAGCCACATTTCAACTTTATGTTATGAACGACATAATATTCGAATCCGAAAATTACGCCATGGTCCTGAGTCTTTCGGGAAGTTTTATTTCGTTTAGTTAGACACATGTCCATTGGGTTAGAGTACTTTATTTAAACTAAAAATTGGTTCTTGTCTTGCGGGTATATAAAGGCGGAAGCCCTTGCAAACTTACTCCCAGTTGATTAAAAAAACTCATTCAATCATGAACACTCCAAGTCGAAATTCAAGCATTGTAGTAGATTTTCAATATTTACTCGGAAACAATAAACAAGTTTTTGTTAAGGAACTAGCATTCATGCCGGCTGGAACTGTGACACCTAATTTCTTTCATTTTAAACCGCCGTTTAATATCAAAGAATTGGATAATGAGACTCTTAAGCAACAACACATAAATCAGCGAAATATAAATGGATTGGATTGGTCAGCTGGTGATATACCGTATACATGTTTTGAAGATATACTTTCACCACTTAACAAGTATCAAACAGTTATTGCTCGGGGTGAAACAAAGAAAAACTTTTTAACCAAATATTTATCAACTAACATAATCGATATAGATATTGGAAAAAGTTTAACTGAATTACCCAATTTTTTCACTAATTGTACAATACATAAGAAAAAAATTCCACTACGATGTTCATTAAATAATTTGTTTAAGCTTTTTGTATTCTTAGAAAACTCTAATTATGAAATATATAGTAATGGTGACACATCCGTTTAAGATTTAGTAGAAAATAATTAGTGGACCCAACCTGATCGTTAACTATGGATTCCCTTAAAAAAATTTTTGGAAATGATCCCCGCAAAAAGGGATACATGCATCTTATATATTGTAATTATTGCGCATCTGATACTCATTTCGAGAAGAACTGCGCCAAGAAACGCGATCAAGAAAAGAATAAAAAAGCTTAGTGTAATAAAAATAAATAATATAATATCCTATTATAAACAAAAATTAAGTAAAACACTTTTATATTAATCTTGAATAAAATAATTTTAAAAAAATATATATATACCTAAAACTAAAAAAATGTTTACACAATTTATACATCCATTCACAATGTTAATTTGCGGGCCCTCTGGATCAGGAAAAACAACATTTTTAGAAAACCTGATTTCCAAGAAGAATGATCTTTTTAATATTTCAATTGATCGAATTATTTGGTGTTATGGGGAGGAAAGTGCTAAACCAAATTTTAGTAATATTGAATACTTTAAAGGAGTTCCTGAAACAATCGAAAACGAAATTAATGAGCCTATTCTGTTGATTCTAGACGACTTGATGATGGATGCCTTTAACAAAAATGTTTGTGAACTGTTTACGAAAGGATCACATCACCGGAATTTATCAGTTGTTGTGGTTACTCAAAATATATTTCATAAATCATCGCATACCCGTGATATTTCACTAAATACCAAATATATAGTAGCTTTTAAAAATCCCCAAGATATGCTTCAATTTCAATGTTTGGCAAGACAAATTTATCCAGAAAACCCAACAGAGTTATTTAGAATATATAAAGAAGTAAAAGAGCAACCCCACGGATATTTACTTATTGATCTCACTCAGGGAATTAACGATCTCTTACGGTTTAGATCAGACATTTTTAACTCTTAGTATACGGTGTGCTATTCCGAAGAAAATGGTTTACAAAAAGAATCTAAATCGCTTGAAAGCGAACAAACATATACTGTAAGTGCTCAAAAAGGCTAGCAATAAACTACGAAAGGCAATAATAAACAATAGCGATAGTGAACTGGTAAAAACAATAGTGGAAATAGTTTTGAACACATTCCGAGGAAATCATAAGGTTACTAAAACGCATCTAAATTCCCTAAAAAAGTATAAAAGTGCATTGCGCTACCTTTCATGTCCAAAGCGCACATTAAACTCTAAGAGAAAAGTTCTTATTCAAAAAGGTGGATTTTTACCTATTCTACTAAGTTCGTTGCTCTCAGGAGTTTTTGGAAAAATTTTAAAAAATGATTAAAAACAAACATAGTTAAAAAAAGTAATTTTAATGAACCCCCACACCTTTCAAAAATTAATAAACAACTCTCGAGGAAATGAATTGATAAGTTCAAAATTTTTACCAATTTTAAATAATAACAAAATAAGTGATTTTGATAAATGGCTTAAAATTAGACAAGAACTTAGTTTCTATCAAAATAAAAAACGTAACAAATCATGGAATATTCAAAATGAACAAAAATCGCCATTTATGTCAACCAAAACAACTGAATCGCAAACTACAGATTGGATTGATATAAAACCTACGACTTCTGAATTAAAACCAAAGACTGATGCGACACTTGGGTCCCCTGAAAGTGATGATGAAGATTTTAAATCAAACAAAATTCCTAATTCTGTTAACGTTCAACAAAAGTTTAAGTCTCATGTATCACTCCCAAAAAAGATAGAGTTCATGGACTTACCTACCGAGAGTGATGGAGAAGATTTTAAATCAAATAAAACACGAAATTTATTGAACGTTAAACGAAAAATAAGAGATACATCGTTTTTAGACGACAAAGAGGATATCAAAAAACTGGCAGTACCAAAAATAAAGCTTAGTGATCAACAACGCAAGTTAAGCTAAAAAAAATTAAAGCGGTTTCATTACCATTTCAAGATTTAAAATATATAACAGGACGAGAAAAGTTGTCTAGATCGGTTCGAACTAAGCCGGTGCAAATAGGGAAAAACAAAATTAATTGGATATCTTATCAATAACAGAAATTTCAATATAAAGATGTGTTATTCAAATGAGTTGTTTGTCACATTGCTTAGTAATGATTCAATGAATGTATTTCCTGATAATGTAAAATGTGCATTTACAAATATTGTAAATATGCCACAAGACATGAATGAATACTGGGAGGTAGGCATTACGGACATAAATCTGAATAATTACATTTACAAAACAACTACTAAAGAAAGAAACATAGCTGAAGAAACTGAATTTGTTAGCTTAGTAAATGCTGAAACATTTAGATACTCAAATGTTCCTATTGAATCTAAAATACCTGAAAATGGATTGATTTTTATTTATACTGACATAATCAAACCAAGGTCTGTAGGTTGTAAAAGACCTCGATGTCTTCGTGTAATGCATTATAATGGAAAAGAAAGAAATATTCAATTTAAAAATATTGAATATTGTCCTTTAGATATATGGTCTCCAAACGAAATCTCAATACTAATTACTGATTCAAATGGATATAAGGTTCCTTTTGAAACTTCAGCTGTTCCGATTTTTGTAACTCTGCACTTTAGAAAAAAAAGAAGGTTAAGCCTATAAATAATACATACCCCGATGATGTTTAATTAGAACAAGAATAGTCATCATGGTGAAATCTTATCACGAATATTTTGTGAATCAGTGCGGTGCCGGACTAAATAATATTGGCAGTCTGTATGTGTCTCCACGAATTATTCAGCAAGGACGAGGAATTGGAAATTTTTTTAGCGGTCTTTTTAATTATATAAAACCTTTTTTCCTTTCGGGTATAACTGCTATAAAAAATCAGGCTGCAGAGACTGGTAAAGCAGTAATAAATGAATTTGGCCGAAAGCCCTTAAGAAATATTATTCAAGAACAGAGCAAGATTGCGTTAACAAATCTCTCAAATAAAGCAATAAATAAAATGACACGCTCTCAAAATCGTTCTCATTTAACTTCTAAACGACAAGGTAAACATACTCACCACCATCAAAAAGGAAAAAAAAAATCAAGGAAATTGAATATTAGTGATATTTTTTCTAAAGTAAAATGAGTAACCATATTGAATGTATGAAAAGCGAACTAGATTTGTTTACACCACACCCTACGCAAAGTTCTATTCTAAGAACTGAAGAAGTCTCATACAATCCTATTGCATCCTTGGACGGCACCTCCTCAATGGAAATTGTTTGCTTGGGAAATGGTGAAACATATCGAGACTTATCAAGTGTTTATTTACGGCTTGTGGTGCAACTCAAAAAAAATGATAATAACGTCATTGAAGGAAACGCTGTCGGTGTAGTAAACAATATTTTACATTCAATATTTAGAAGTTCCTCAGTTTATTTAAATAACATATTAGTATCGCAGAGTGATAATAATTATCATTATAGAGCTTATTTGCAAACAATTTTAAACTATGGAAGTGATGCATCAGAAAGCCACTTGGCTTCCCAAGGCTATTTCCCGAATTTTGTAAGATTAACAGCAGGAAAATACGTTTATCCAGCCACTAATGAAACTCTGAAAAATATTTTCCAAAATAGTAATAAGGTCGAATAATTCGGAAAAGTTCATGGTGATATTTTTAACCAAAGCAAACTGCTTCTTAATAATGTAGATCTAAGAATTAATTTTAACATTGAAAAAACAGCATTTTGTTTAATGGAAAATGAAACTGAATCAAATTTAAAGATACTAGAAGCACAACTCTTTATGAATCATATAACAGTTAACCCAAGCATTTTATTGGCTCATCATCATGTTTTACAAACAAAAAATGCTTTATACCCATTCAGTAAAGTAGAAGTCAAATCTTTTACAATATATCCAGGCAACAATACACTATCGATAGATAACGCAGTTATTGGGCAACTACCCAATTTCTTGGCTTTTAGTATGGTTAAAAACCGCTCATACTCAGGAAACCGAGGCTTAGATCCATTTCATTTTGAACATTTTAAAATGCAACGCTTTAACCTAATGGTTAACGAAGTTCAAGTTCCCTCCCAGGCCTTAGAATTTGATTACTCGAACGCTGAAAATGTTCAAAGCTCTAGAAGTTATAATATGCTATTCAGATCGACTGGAATAAAGCATTATGATCGTGGTCTACAAATAACCAAGGAAATGTTTGATACTAACAGTTTCATATTAGCCTTTGACCTAACTACTGATCATTCAAATTCCACTGTATGCTCAAATTTGATGTCACAAGGCACTATACGAATCGAAGGAAGATTTTCAGAACCCCTAAGTGAAGCAGTTACTTGTCTCGTATACTGTGAATATGATTCCATGATTGATATTGATAAACATAGAAATATTCGAACGCTTTTTTAAAATCAATACTTTACAAATTCAGCAATTGCTTTCCAAACATGCCAAGACACAATCAATTTTTAAAGGAGTTTTTCCGTCGGACCAGCTACCCAAAACCATTTTTAAATATCCTGCTCTAATTATTGCGAACACCGACACTTCAGATCAGCCCGGAACTCATTGGATTGCATTTTATTTTAATAGTCGCAGATCAGCAGAATTTTTCGATTCATATGGACAATATCCCCAGAAAAAAGAATTCGTAACATTTTTAAGATCAAACGCTTATAAATACTTTTGTACTAAGCAACAACTACAGGGAAATTTTTCTAATACCTGCGGTCACTATTGCTTGCTGTATGGCCTTTTTAAAAGTAAAAACAAATCACTTAAAAATTTCTTAAAATATTTCAAGAAAAATGACTTCTCATACAATGACAAAATAATACTTAAAATGTTTAAGTCCAATTTTAAAAAATAAAATTCGAGTTTTTAAAAGATAATTAATTTAGTTTATTAAATGTTTCAGTTCGATGCAATCGTCGGCTTAACTTATAATATCTAAGCATAAGACTAAGGGCTTCTTTTTCTAATACAGGCAGCATATGACACTGGCATGTGTCAGGGCCAGACGTGGCATCATCATCGCTCCAGGGACAAAGTTTGTAATGGAATCCAAATTTAGAATGAATTAGCTCCTTTTCCTCCAAATCCTCCAGAGTAGCCTTTAGGTATTTAAGCCTCTCCAAGTGTTGTTCGAAAAGCATGTCTTCAAATTGCATCAAGAAGACTTCAATTGGAAGTGGTCGTTTCTTTCGATTGCTTTAAGACTGATGTTGGATTTAGAAACCCAGGGCTTTATATTGGAAAAATGCATTTATTTCTCTTTCTTATTTACTGACAAAAATTCTATTTGCGCACAACTATATCTATTTACATCTTCTCCTTTATATATTATATGAGTAATTCCGTTCTCATTTAATTTCCTATAAGGTGTCTTAGTACAAAATTTGTTTACATAACTTTTAGGTAAAAATATCCAAACATCTTTGTTGTCCTTGTCTGTTAAATAAAGAGCTACTTTGGTTCCATATGGTGTCTTTTTCAACTTGCATCCAGTGATCTTATACTCGAATCCAATACATAGATTTTCAATTTTTGTATAACCAATCACAGGCTTCAATTCGTTTAATGTCTCTAAGAAGTCCTAAGAAATCAACAAAAATTACTCTATGATTTATCGTCAATATATATGCATACCATTTTTGAACAGCGCTAGTTTTGATTCGATGTGCTCTAGTACCTAACAGTTGTGTACTAATTGATTTACCTAAGATTACTTGGTCTTTTATACTATCCAGAACATGCAAAATATACCGATATCTTTTTTCTCTTTTATACATTCATATATACACAAACACAATAAAACTAAAACACATAACCATGCTATATTTTCATATATACTTTATTATACCTATCTCTATTTTTAAGAAATAGTCCAAAAAAATATATCTATGTCTCTTTATAAGAAAACATATACGAAACATAGTTCAAACTATGCAATGCTTTCATGTTTACATTATTATATCTATCTCTTTTTTAAATAAGTAAATAGTTACAATGGGTACATTTTTTGTAACTATTTACTTATTTAAAAAAGAGATAGATATAATAATGTAAACATGAAAGCATTACATAGTTTGAACTATGAACATTTTGAAATATAGTAATGGTTAATTATTTCAGAATTACGGTTTGAATTTCATCAAAATCGGACGACTATATCATATAGCTCCCATAGGAACAATCGGAAAAAGAAGAAAAAAAAATTATAACTTAGTTGTTTTTTTAATTTATTCTTAATTCTTCGACATATAGTATTGGTTAATTATTTCAGAATTACGGTTTAAATTTCATCAAAATCGGACGACTATATCACATAGCTCCCATAGAAATAATAAAAATATATAAAATAACTATCTAATAATTGAGCTAATCTATCTAAACATAGCTTCAATGTTTTTCAACATATACGCAAGTATAGTTTTAATGTTTTCAAAAGTATTGAATTCTTGCAATAGCTGCAAGGGTATATGAACTTCGGTTTTCCGAAGTTTGCTCTCTTTCTTGTTAATATTTATTTTACCGGCACTTAGCTCATTAGTCACTACCACTGGAGAAGTAGTAGAGAAGTCCGGTGGTTTACAAGCTTTACAGCCAGCTGTTTTTGATGATACTTTCGTGCTCTAAAGTACTCCCTTCTTCAGAAAGTTGGAGTAAAAATGTTCAAAGTGTTCAAGGTGTTGATGGTAAAACTTTTTTTTTTTTTTGGTGGGGGGTGCATATATTTTTTTGGTTTTCCTCTGTTTTTGGGGTAGTAGAGGGGACTTACGGGAGCAGCGAATCATTCGAAAGCATTTTTCAAGACCTTTCCAATGGTATACTTGTCACGATTCTTAAAAATTACTCGTTTTGATCAAAACTATCAAAATTATAATTTCACACCTTCGCGCACAAGCAGTCGTGAGGACGCACAAGTGGGTGGGGGTTGAGATTAGAGCTCGTGGGTATGCGGGTTCACTTTCTCGTACCCTTTCTTACTTTCACACCTTCGCGCACAAGCAGTCATCAGGACGCACAAGAGGGTTGGGGTTGATATTAGGGTTCGTGGGTATGCGTGTTCACTTGCTCGTACATTTTCTCAAACGATAAGGATCGGTCCGAACATTTGGCGAGAATATTTAGAAACCAAATAAAACGAGTGAGTTCCATCGGATATCATGTACACTGATTATGAAATTTGTATGTGAATGCATTTGGACAAAATTCAACTGATTATAAAACCGTTAAAAACCCGCTCCTGTATATTCCAGCTACTCACTTCTATATTTCTAGCCTATCAAAATGTTAGGGGACTTAATATAAAGTTATCTAAACTGTACGCTAACACCTCCGCCTTTAACGAACATATTTTAGCTGATATGTATCGTTAATTCAGAGGAATATGCATCATTCTTCTTAAAAGTTATTTCCTGGTATCAGCCCTTCTTATGAAATCTCTTGTTCTCTTGCATCAGCTTATAACATGTACACGCACAATACCAACACACTCAAAACATGTATAAAAGACTGCGAAGGGAGCCGAATAAAATCACTTGCATATTTGACCTCAACCCGATCGTGTCTTCTTATTTCTGTGGAACACAACATTTTCTGGCGACGAGGAAATAAGTCAAAAAAAGTTCGTGTCGGTACTCTAAATCGTAGAGATCGAACGGAAAGTGAAGAAAACAGTGCCGCAAAATTTAGTTTTGTGTATTTCGTGTCGGTAGTCGTAACTTGTAGAGATCGAACGAAAAAACAATGCCTGATAACAATCAGTTCAACTTTGAAACAGCAGCTTATGCAACAACAACAGCAATGGATGGAGTCCATATTAACACAAAACCGTGTCGTTCAAAACGTAGACAGATCGGGGGAACATTCCTTGAAAAGGATAAGCATCGAAGAACTTAAAGATATTAATAGACAAATTTTAAAAGTAACTACAAGATTAAAAAGTAGACAGAAAAATAAAAACTGCGCAGTTTCAAAATCAAATTCGGATTTGCAAAAGCAACCGACAGCTTCTAAGCTCAAAATATTTGATGTCATTCGCAATGAAGATGGTAAAAAGTAGTGACCTTAAATGCAAGCACCAAATTATTCCCTTAAAATTTGGATAAAAGATATATGCAAGAATAAAAGTTGGTGATCTATATTCCAATGGAATCTTCGATTTAGATCAATTTTTCCAAAGGCTGGAAAAAACAGTCGGTATAAATAAGATTAACAAACTTAAAATGGCACCGAGTGAGAAAATCTGTGAAAGTATTTCAATAGATATATTCAAAAATATGGGCAACAAAATATTAATGAATTGAAGAGTAGCGCTACTCAAGCCGGTGACCACAATAAATAAGAAAAAAAGAAGAAGAAGAAGCTATACTGTCTAGACTACACAATGAGTCAATTCAAGGTTGACATACAGAATTTACGAAAACGCTAGCAAAAATAAAACGACATAATTATTGGAAAAACATGACACGTGACGTTGGAAACCATTTGAAAAAATGTATTCAATGCCAATAGTCCAAAACAACGAAATATACAAAAACGCCCTTGACTATTACAGAAACACCTCTTAATGCATTTGATAGATTGTTAGTGGATATGATCAGTCCATTACCTAAATCAAAACAAGGAAATGAATATGCAGTCACCTTAATTTGTGACGGCGCTGCCCTTGGTGCCATTTCAATACCGGATAAAAGTGCAAAAAAAATATGTCAAGGAATCAAAGTTCAGACTCGAGAATGCATATAAAAGAGCACGGTCAATGATTGAAGAAAATAAAAAACGGTAAAAACAACTATATGACAACCATACTAAAGATTTTAAATTAGAAATTTGAGATTAGGTTTTATTAAAAAACGAAACAGGTTATAAATTAGATAACCAGTATTTAGGACCCTATGTAGTAACTGAAATCAATCAAAAAGATAACATAAAAATATAAGACAATAAGAATAAACAGCAGGAAGTACGTAAAGATAGATTAAAACCGTTTAATTCATAGAACATATAATTCCCTAAATTTATAAAATTTTATTTATATTCATAAAACACTTTACTATTTATGTAAGTATAATTTTATTAAAGTTTTATTTAAAAAAAAAACCGCACTACCTATTTTAATTTTGACTTCATTAAAAGGTCTAAATCTAAAAAAAAAAAAAATAATAATAATTTTATTAATTTGATTGATAAACATTTTAATATTCCTTTATATTTGATAACATATACATTATTTGCTTTTATTTCTACACTTGCAACGGAATGGCCATACCTAACAAAAAAAAGGGTAGAATATCAATAAACATAAAAAAAAGTTTTGTTAAAGATTTACAAAAAAAAAGGAAAAAGAAATATATATTATAATAAAATAACAACATATATTACGTTATTTTTCAAAAGGAGGGAGACGTAGTATGCATGCATACAGAGTACACACTGTGCCATCGGCAACAATGTTAGCCAAATCTGCAGGATCAGTCTCTTCAAGTCCAAACGTAATTTGACCACACACGCCATCATCGAGTGAAAAGTCTTATTCCCACAGTTGGCGACTGAAACAATTATATCCATGTATGCACATTAAATATCTTCTCTCTCTCTCTCACTCTCTCTGGAAATAAACATAAGCTAAATAATAAATATAAGCTAAAACTTAGGGAAGTTGCGGCGCTGCCCGCTTGACCAACAGCACCGACTGCGCAGTAGACAGAACTAAGCTAAGCTAAGAACAGAGGCCGAGGCACTCGACGAAACGATAAACAGAATAAAGACCTTATTTTAATAAAATATAAAAAGTGCATTATAAAAAATTGTTGGTGTGAACACTGCTCTTACAGCGGTATCGTTGACTGCACTTAGTATTGAAACCATCTCTTTGGCATCTTGAAACAAAGCGTTGTTTGGCCACAAAAATGGTTCTTCGTTCATTGATATTGATATGAAGTCGTAAATGTTTTAAAATGAAATGTTTTAAATGAAAATTATTAATTTATTCTAAATAACAACAAATAATATAATACTACTATTGTATTTCAATGAGTAGATGGATTCTCATTGGTTAAATTTTCAATCATGTTTATTTTAGTTTCTTGATCTACATCGTCAGCAGATAATGATAAGATAGCTATTTTATCAGAAAAATGCCATATATGCTAATTTTTGAAAATCAACTTGTGGGACGTTTTTATCAAATTTTTCATTGGAACCTTGCCTTATCCTTGTTCGTCATTTTCATATGAGCGTAAAAAAGTGCTATTTTCAGTATATAAACGCCCTCGACATCTTCCGGGCTTGGTGCACGACAATTAGTTCTCGTTTATCATCTCGGACTTTGGTCTGTTTAGTCAATTCAGATTGGTAAAAAAATATCATATTTTCTCTTTCGGAATCACTAAGATGCAAATCTAGTTTATCGTTATAGCACTGCACTTTAGTCAAGAATTTTCCAGTTATGTCTGAACTTTTGGAAAAGCGGAATATCCGAACTTGTTGGCACTTGGCTGGTTTTTGCTTCGAATACCCTTTTTAATATTAACTCATATATATGGTCGCGGCAGGGCGGGACATTCACTGCAACAACTGTTAGCGTCTCAAAACGGTGTCGATCACACAATCCCCCAAAAATTATTCACACGAAAACAAACACAGGCTTCCTGGTGGATCTTAAAGATTTGAAATCCATGCTGGAGGGTATGTTCGACTACAAGGACCGTATGGAGATAGACTCGGAAATATCGAAAGAAGACTTAAAAAACCCGTGATGCTAGGCCTCCTCCGGGACATTCTTGGACGATCGCATGGTTATAAATTATAAATGGCTCTACTGGAATAAAGACGGCAAGCTTAATGTCCTGGATAAATTAAAATAGTCCTAGACTACGTATTCATATTGAGCAAACTAATGTAATACCGTCCCTTAATGTTTAAATTGTATCGTATATCATAGCTGGCTAAGATATTGTTTAAACAGTTCTTTAATTTTATTAAGCAAATCGAAATTTTTCTACTTTTTTACATTTTTTCTGGCCAACGAAGAAAAAAGTAAGTGTTCCTTACGTAGTATCGTACCTTAATGTTAAAATTGTATCGTGTAACATAGCGGCTTAGCAAATAAGAAATTTTTTATCCCATAGTTTTATTACAAAATCCGAAATTTTCTTACTCTTTGAATCTTTTCTGATCAACGATGAAACGAGTTTTGGAAATTATATTCCTGATCACTTGCTGCATTGACTACCAGCAGTGAAAACAGCTGCCCGTTGACGAACCAGCGGAGGAAGAGTAAACGGAATCTGAAAGCAGCTGGTGAACGAAGGACATATTACGTTTAAAAACGGGGAAAACTCCGAAGGTCCAATATTGACAACTGCAAAATGCAAGGAAAGTGTCACGAATTGGTAAAAGATTTGGTGGTATGCGCTCAATCCCTTTCTGATCATATGCCCATTGAAGGACCCGGACAAAACTGAACTGAGAGCTAAGGTGGAAAGACAACCACCGCCCAAGTTACGCAGATGCGTTAGTATCAGGATTTCAACGTCTGTAACATCTGAGTGGGTTCACACTATTTAGCAAACTGCTTAACTATAACGTAGATGCCTCCAAGCCCAGCTGCATGGGTTTGGAACTAAACCTTAGCAGAAAGCACCCGTAGGTCGACGTACAATGCGAAAAGGCTCGGAAACACTCATTTGATTGCCTTAAACAACTAAGACGAAACGAAATAACGGGCAATATCTACAAAACAGAAAAACGGTTCTGGATAAATATGGAACGCCAACTACAAGAAGTACCCGATAGCAAAAAGAATACTTCAGTAACCCAAATGCAAAACAGAAAAGAAATCAACTTTGCTAGGTCACTATATTTCTCAGACCATATGGACTTCATACAATGAGTTTTCCAGCCATGGAATTTTCCCAGATTGCTTCAAAAAAGTCTGATCAGTTCAATTTAAAAAAAAAAAAAACTGTGGATACCGATCCCAGCAACTACCGAGGCATTTCTGTTAAAAACACATTCGCTAAGATTTTTGGAATAGCACTGCTCTCATGTATGACGACATGGGTAAGCCGAGAAAACATTTTCAGTAAGTTTCAGACAGGCTTCCCAAAAGTTTTTCGTGCTGACAATAATCGCCCAAACCTTTCTGCAGCAAAAAAAAAACTATACATTTTCTTTGTAGACATTAAAGCCGCCTTTGATACAGTGAACCGAAATTGCCTTTTGTACAAACTAAGCCAACTAGGACTTTCAACTAAAGCCACACTAGCACTGTCCAATATTTATGAGGATTACAAAGCAAGTGTGTGGGATGGATCAGGGCTTTCGAATGACATAAGCCTACTGGCTGACAGCCAGAATCGTTAAAGGACATGATTGCTAGCCTTTCCGAATATTGTAACTATGGCCGTCGCGGAATCCAGCTAAAACACGTTAAGTCCTTCAAATACCTCGGCGTAGGGCTACAGTCAAAACAATCATGTGCTACTGGGCAGAGGTGTGGGGGAATCAGGGATATGAAGATGCGGAGCGAGTGCTAACTGTTTTTGTAGAAAAGATATTTCTTCTGTCACAAAATTCTCCCAACAATGCCAAGTATATTTTCTTACACACTTCAGCAGCATATGCATATGGCAAAAAGTAGATTACCGAAAAAAATCTATGTTTCTTTGTGAAAGGAATGGCTTTTCGTTCTCTAGATGGATGGATATTGCAACCGAGCGCAACTTCCCCTGTAATCTAGATGATGCAAGTTCGTCGAGCAGGACTCATGCCGAATTTATTACCAGATAGCAAAAAATAGAAAGGAAAACGTTTACATGTTTTACGCAAACCACTCTTGGCGAATAGGATCTGGTATGCTTTATTTAAAAAGCTAGTATCTACAGGCAAACAATTATTTGAAAACAAATTCCGCACTGATATTTTTATTTTTTTTTTTGGGTTACGCGCTCTCAACGTGAGTTGGCTTATCTTTTTGCAACGATGATGATTTAGCTGACCGTGTGATATATTTAGATCGTCGTTTCCCTTCCTCAATAGTTCTCAGGCTCGCTCTTTCCTCTTTGTTGGTCCCATTTTTGTATACTCCACCTAAGTGACCCGATCGACCTGGCTCCCGTTGACGTTGTCTTCATTTGTATTCGTTAATTGAAGCGCCTCGCCATGAACAATATTAAAAAAGTGGTCCAAGCTGAGACAAAACTGTTTAAATACGTCTTGGGCTTTTTGAGCCTTAAAAAAAATTTTTTTTGGGCTTACGAGCCTTTTCAGAACATATAATGTGTATCCGGTAGCTTTTGCGCTACTCTTAATTTGCTCTTCATTTGCGCTGCTCTACATTTATAAAGTAGAGACGTTCTTTGTTCGGATAGTACCAATGATGATAGTGTTGTATGGAATGACCTCGTTCTATTCTTCGATTACCCCTGATCTGTTTTCTAATAATAATTGAAACTTTTTTCTAAGGTCGTACCCTCAATCTTTGAAACATCATGTTCTTTACTTTCAAAATGATTGATTGATTTACTTGACATAAGTTTAATTTTTTACAGAAAAATTATTTTGTTAACTCTTTTAACGATTTAAAATAGTTAGTTCCAGAGTCTCTTAAAAGTAAATTTTTCTCCCTGAGATTTCTTACTATGAACGAAAGCCGGGCTCTACAAGCGCCTTTAAAATTAGTTTGTCGTGTTCTGTGATGTCGTCGTTTGTATGTTCTATTTCCTCCTCAGCTCTCTTGGTTAGGTGGGGCATTGTCTGAGGTAAAATAGTTTGTAACGAACACACTCATCGAGCGTTGTACTTCCTAACATGCTGTCCTACACTTTTGACCAGCATGCTCAGGGAGAGCGTTGGTGGGTTTGTGTTAAGAAAGAACAAGATGTGTCACAGAACTAACATTAGTAGACAGATTAACGATAGAAAAAGATAACCAGCTCAATAGCTAAAATCGGAGATTGAGGACCAGTTGTTATTGGTCTCCTTCTACTGCACCGGAATTTTTAAACGGCTTATTATTTCTTGTCTCTTTCCATCCGCTGCATTTGCTACTGTTGCCACTCTTTTAAAAGGAATTCGACTCAAGACCACTTGCTCAGCCAACTTTCCTCCTAATGCACTCATGGCCGCTCCTTTATCAAGAAGCCCTAGTACCATTCGATCTAGCACCCGTACCTCAGCATAAGGTCGTTTATCGCATTTCTTGTAACGAATGGCATTAATGGATTTAGCCGTACTCCAAAACACTCTTATTCTGTTTGAATTTCTTGATCTTTTTTTCGGACAGGCAGGTTTCGCTGAATCGATTGGAAAACGCTGATTTGATTTAAATGTAGGGGACTATGGTTTTTTTTGGAAAAATTTGGTAGGTCTGTTGAACTTAGCTTTTCTACTGGTTCGTCTCTGGATTTGTCGGCTTCTGGCACTGAATACACATCGGCTGACGAGGCTGTGTGTCCATCTTGGCGTTTTTTTGGCATTTTGCGGAAGGGGTATATGTATTTGGACGACCACACCCAAAAGAAAAGATTTTGCGTTTTCCCTCGCAGTCGTGGTACCTATGGCCCTCTTGGCGGCCAGTTCCATGGCACATATTTCACCGTCGACTTCGACGTCTGAAAATTCCGTCGCATCATCCGATTGAGCATCCTCTACCAGTTCTGCCACATTTTTTCGGAACGTTCTGCCACATTTTTTTCGGAACGGAACCGTCTTTTGGTAGCTATAATTTCGCCTTACGTCTTCTTAAAACCTTTCTCTACGCTGACAAATTTCGCACAAGCTATCTACTGTGCTGACTCTGACATTTAACAGCTCATGACGAATTTGTGGTCTTAAATTCCTGCTCGAGGTATGAAGGTATCGCGTTCTGGCATTGGAAACTCTAAATTGTTCATTAGCTGAACGACAGCGTCGTGAAATGTATCGAATCTTCTTTATCCTTTTGCTTACTATCGCTGATCGCTTCTCTAATATCCACATCGCTGCGCGTGTCCCGCAATTGCTTCTGTAAAGCGCAGGAGAGTCCATCCCAGTTGTCCACTCTGACCGATTTCTGAAACCTCCAATAGAAATCCCTGGCCTTTCCCTCAAACAAGATAGTCGCATTGCCACACAAAGCCTCATAGTTCTGATCTAGTGTCTGCTCTGTGAGGGCCTGTACTCTGTATATAAAATTGTCTACACTCAAGCCCTCTTTGCTGCCACTAAACCTTAGCTTCCAACGGTTAACTGTAACGACCCTGATTTGGGAGGCGGTATAGCTCGCCGTGGCCAGGGTTCGAGACAGAAACTTATTTCCTTTTTTGATCCCTTTCCCCAAAGTAATAGTACGAATGATTAAGACTAAGTTTTCTAACTATAATTATATCGAGCGTGATACTGCTTGATAAGTGACGTCGGCGCTGCTGAAGGGCCGAATGTGGGACTGCTTGTTGATATCGACGCTGCGGAAGGGCCGAGAATATCGCAGCTAGTTGAGTATCGCACTGCTTCGTGTGCGGGATCGGCGCTACGGTTCGAGGAAATGCTTGGTGTTGCCGATGTGTGATGGCTGAGAGCGCTGCTTGTTGTCGACGTTGTGCGGTAGCTGGGTGCGCTGCTTGGTGTTGGCGTTTCGGGAGGGCTTGCTGCCGACGGTGCGCTGTGGCTGGGTGCACTGCTTAATGCCGACGGTGCGCTGTGGCTGGGTGCACTGTTAGGTGTCGACGAAGCGCTGTGGCTGGGTGCACTGCTTGGTGTCGGCGCTTCGGAAGGGCCGATTGTGCACTGCTTGGTGTCGTCGTGTCTCGTCGTTCGAGTACATCAGGTTCGTAGTGTTCTGGGTCGTTTTAGAGGATCGAACTACTTGGATTTTCTAGTAGGATGTGGGAATGTAGGGCATCGTTAGTTTCGATCTGCCGTTTTATTTCGTATCGTTTCCGGGTCGAAAACGTGACTTCTGGTAGGAACTCACTGAGATGGGCCGGAGTTACGAAAACCGTGCCGGGCTCAGCGATCTCGACCGGGCCTCGGTGCGTAGAGCCGAATTCAAACCGAACTCTTACGAATCCACCACCACTACCAAGACTAACTACCAGAACACTTACCCGGGTATTCCTCCTAGTTGTTGTTTCCTCGAGAGTCGTCGAAACGCAAGTCCCTGGTCTGGGGCGATGATTATCTGCAATCGATTACTTCGTCGAATAAATGTGACCGGGTGCTGTTGGCTTTGGGAGCGCGTTTGAATATTTGGCCGGTCAGTATTTGGAATGTTCTTTTAAGCTTTAATGTGAAAGTTGAATTTTGCATATTTGTGACGATGGATCGTCACATAACAATTTGGCAAACTTCGGTGTTGCTAGAACTGAACCGTGTACTATGCTTGTTGGGCCTCCAACCTGAAAGTTTACCGACTCTGATGACCGCCTCGCATTTATTGCGGGAGGACGTTGGGTGGTGGCGGCATATGAGCCGCTAAATTGACTTGAACCAGCTGGTCCATATTTTCCGATAGCTGTGTAAGCAGCTCATTTTGCATGGATTTGACTTGTTGTGCCACAATGTTCCCTATAGCTTGCAGACCCAGCAGCTTTCTCATCGTCCGACATTATTATTCTTTCTAAATTTAAAAACACTGAGCCCCAAAATTTTAAATTACTCCTAGTTAGATATTCGTGGCTGTTATTGCTCTACTGCTTTCCGCACTTTTAAACTTAGAGATCAATGACCTCCTTAGCGTGATCAGATGTTCACTCGTCGCGCTTCCCTTTTATCAGCAGCCGACCACAGTAGGCGAACGGCGAAAAAAAATGAATAGAACAAAGTGTTTTGCCAGAATAATTGGTTCTGCAATCCCACCAGTTATTTAGCTGAAATAATTGTAGAACATAAAAACGTAACAACTTATTTAACAAGACAATTTGAATTAACAAACAAAAAATATATCATAAAATATTTTGCCAACAAACATAGCTTATTCCTCTGCGAATAAGTACTGGCCTTGAACTGATCCAAATTTGACAATGTAAAAGAAACCAAAGAAAACAAAGACAGCAAAAAAAATCGCGCTAAACAACAACAAACAGCGCTGCTGCGCGGGTGGTCCGCCGTGGTCAGTTACTGCTCTTAAGAGATAAGCGACGACTGATGTCCAAGCGACTGCTACCTGCGCTCTTATTTGCTAAGAATAAAGCATTTGACTTTTGCCATCATCTGTGGCTTGAAACTCCCTTGTGAAAGGTTGATACAATAAATCCAATGCAGATGCTTGATAAAAGATTATGATATATCCCAGAAGACTTAGCCCTCTACTCCAGCAAATCATCCGCGGTCAGACGAATCATTACTGAAATGATTGTTAGCTTGCTTCTCCTAAGCGTACTGATGTGCCGTACTTTATAGGAAAGCTAATGTTCCTCTGCTGCTTTCGTTTAACGTGGCCAACTGATAATTCGGTTAGTTGTTCTTCCAAATCGCCAGATCGGAAGTGCAGCGGAACTGAGAGAATTTTTTTTTGAAAGTGAACGCCAGCAGCTGTGTTACTATCCAACACCCTGGTTTATCTCACTGCCGAATTGCTGACATCCTAGACAGAGAAAAGAATGGTAGTGATAGTATGAGTTTGTGAGCACATTTTAAATGTGGCCGAAACGATGGGCGCCAAAGAATTTATAATCATTATTGTCTGAAATATTTATAACTGTAACGAATCACGAATAATTTAGATTTCAGGCAAGATGGTGATATATGGAACTGAGCGCACGCGAACGTTGGTCCGGCCGCTGCTTGTCGGCAATGAGGGGTTGGTGGTCTTGCTACAGATTCCATAGATACCTTTTATGATCCTAATACTTATGTTCGCGTGAAAGGCAAGCATACTTAAACCGGAAGTAAAATAGGGGAAAGGGACATCGATTTCTTTTAGCTCAAATAAAGTCTCAGTTCAGTATGGCCATCATACCCTAGGCCTTTTTAGGCCTAGATGCCCTACTCTACAGATGCTTCATGCTAGCTGCGCCAAAAATATAGGTGCTTAAAAGATTATAAAAATATTTATTGAAACTAAGACGAAACGATGCTCTTAAAAATATACATCGAAATCGGGGGTGAATAAATAAATAAATATTGGAATCGACATGCAATAATATACATATAACGGTAAATATAAATAATAACTAAAAATATATCGATGGTATCAAAGAGCAATCAATAAAATTAACAGTAAGTCATGACACAATAAAATTCCACTTGGACAAATTAGTTGCTTAAGGCAGAGTATTTGACGGACGTAGTGCGTGAGGATAGGAAGCCTTTAAAACGGCGATTGGGTTGCGTTCGCACAAACATTAAACTTAACATTAAATTCTTTTCGTTCTTCTGCTTTTGTTTACATTTTTTTAAAGGGGCCTAGCGAACGGTAGTGTATGATTTATTTTTCTTTTCTTTTTTTCAAATGAATAAATATACGCAACGTGACAACGTGAGGTGACTTCCATTGGAAACGTCTCCTCCATTAAAACATTATCAACCCAAGTAATAAAATTAGGGCGACATAGGCACTTATGTGATGGTGTTGTAGTTCGTTGATCTCTTTTGGCTTTTATTCTTTGAATTAAATCTTTACCTGAGCTCATTTATTTCATTATAACTTAGCTTTAATGAATTATTTGCTTGTGAAACTTTAGCAAGCGGTGTTAATGATTCAATTAGATTGATAATTTTAATGATCCAGTAGCGGTTACCTGATGGCCAATAACACTCAGAAATGGATTTCTTAAAGTGCACTTGGGATCCATGGATAAAAGTCCGATTTTATCAATTGTAGCTGCTGATAATTCCATCGGTGATTTATTTGAAAATATCAATTGATTTTTTGTTCTCAATCTTTGCCATGAGAATGATTTCGTCGAACCTTTTGTTTGGCACAATTATTAAACAATTGCAACTCACAATGATTGTCAATGAAGAAAATTGATTGCTTATCTGAGCAAATATACGCTTCGCCGTTATGTAAGTTAGAAAGATCAAATTCACTTGTCGACTAGTAATGATTTGATATCGATGTTGATTAACGGTCATAATTGGATATTCAATATCAAGGGAAATCATTTTATTGTTGATGATTACCGGTATTAAAATCAAGTTATATATAAATTTAATTTAATTTAATTTTAATTTAAGAAGACTTGCCGCCAATATGGGTCATTGATTCGTCAACGAAATATACCATTGAAAGGCTTTGAGAAATCTATACGGGCGTTTGCTGTATCCCCCATTTTCTGAGTCATCATTTTCATTCTTTTATCGATAGAAGTTTCATCGCTTTTCATAATGTTTATTGTATAATCAATTATTGAAGTTTTAAGTAAATCTAAAATTCAATATTCATTCGATTTTGTGGAGTAAATCATTTGCAGTTTTTATTTCTTCAGAAAATTATGGTATACAGCAGCACATCCTTGGACTGGTTGTATATGTGAATACATTTGACCAACCTTAATTGTTATCTTCGAGGTATGGCTATAAATCATAATAAGCTATGATAGTCCAGTCTGCAGTTGCTAGTCGAGTAGATCCATTTTTTATACCCTTGCAGAGGGTATTATAATTTCAGTCAGATGTTTGCAACGCAGTGAAGGAGACCTTTCCGACCCTATTCAGCATCACTAGGCGAGTCGCTCTAGCCATGTCCGCCTGTCCGTCCGTCTGTCCGTCCGTCTGTCCGTCCGTCTGTCCGTCCGTCTGCCCGTCCGTCTGTCCGTCTGTCCGTCCGTCTGTCTGTCCGTCTGTCTGTCCGTCTGTCCGTCCGTCTGTCCGTCCGTCTGTCCGTCTGTCCGTCCGTCTGTCCGTCCGTTTCTGCGCAAACTAGTCTCTCAGTTTAAAAGTTATCTGCATGAAACTTTCCCAAACGTTGTCTTTCTATTGCAGGTAGTATATAAGTCGGAACGAGTCCGATCGGACAACTATGGTATTGAGCTCCCATTGGAAAAATCGAAAAAAAAAATTAAAAAATTATAACTTTGCTGTTTTTTAGTTTTTTTGTTAGTTGTCCAACACAGAATAACGGTCAAAATTTAATCAAAATCGGACCATAATATCATATAGCTCTCATAGGAACAATCGGAAAAAAACACAAAAAAAATTATAACTTTGCTGTTTTATATTTTTTTTAGTTCTTCGACATATGGTAATAGTTAAATATTTTAGAATTACGGTTTAAGTTTCATCAAAATCGGACGACTTTATCATATAGATCCCATAGAAATAATAAAAAAAAAAATGAGCTGCAAATCATCATAAAATCAATGTTTTTAAACATATACGCAAGTAAAACATAATTTTAATGTTTTCAAAAATATTTAATTCTTTCAATAGCTGCAAGGGTATATGAACTTCGTCTTGCCGAAGTTTGCTTTCTTTCTTGTTTTTTAATAAATTCCTGGCCTTAAATAAAACCTGATTATGTTATTTGGACCTGAAGCAGCTAATTGTAATAGCGGCAACAAGATAAATAACGGCATCGATAGCATTAGACTGGTTGTTGCAGGCCTGTTAAATATTCTCTGGACCAATGCGTCCAGAATGTGTGCTTGAGTCGCTGCACCAGTTCCTATTGTTCAGGTAGCGATTGTATTCGAAGGGGTTCTGGGTCTGGTTGAGCGACTAGTGTTTCTCCAATCAGTAACTGACCTGGTGTAAGGACTGTAAGATCATTAGGATCATGTGATCTGGGAGTAAGAGACCGAGAATTTAATACTGCCTCGACATTTGTGATTACATTGCTCAGCTGCTCAAAGGTTAGGTTAGCAGTTAATACATTTTTAGTAATAGCGCTTTTGCTGATTTTACTGCAGCTTCCCATAATCAACCAAAGTGAGGGGATCTCGGTGGAATAAATTTAAAGTGGACACCCTTTGCCTGCTGTGAGTGGATTGTTTCCTTTAACTCTTTTAATTGGTTGCTGGCTCCAACGAAATTTGCCGCATTGTTGCAGTGTGGCTGTAATGCTCCGAAGAATGCTGCAGTCGTTAAATCTATCACAAGTTCCAGGTGGATAGCCTTTGTGGAGAAATATACAAATACTGCCATGTATGCCTTAACAGGTCGCTTGCCTCGGACTTTGTGGTGTATCCAGAAGGGTCCGCAATAATCGACTCCGGTACTTAAAAACGGTCTCTATGCTCAGGTAAAGTATTTAAAATATATTTTGACCACAGTGAAGTTTATGTATCGGCGTTTTGACGATCTCGTCATTATATGGTAGTTGAAGGGATTCATTGCATCCCGAGACATTGGGGCATTTGTCGCCCTTGTTTTTATTCTTATGAACGCATTTTCTCAAACTCGTCAGTTCTTTTAAGACTGATCTTCAAAATCGTATTCGTGGAGAATTGTGTTAACGAAACGTTTATTCACATTAGGGCGTCGAACTGATTTAGACCGAATGTTACGGTAAAATTCTTCCTGGAGATAACACTCCTTACGCAAAGTTGAAATATTTGGTGTGTCGAAATGCAAAAATTCACGTTTGAGATCTGACTTGTGTTTATGGCGCACTTCACTATATATCTCAGAGTGAGTCAGCAATGGAGAGCATTGCGTCCAAGAAGTCATCAAAACATCAAAACCCTATTTGCGACGTCGCATGAGGCTTTTGATCTCACGGTCTGATCTTTGGTCCTGATATCTTTTAACACAGTTCGTTTCAACTCAATTTATCCACTGACTCGCCAGTAAAAAGCTAAGGTTGGACCTTCAAACAACAAAAATTAATGCATTGTTTAGTGAGTCAATTTACACGGTATAAAAAGTGCTCGACTGTAGTATCGTTAACCGAGCCACTGAACTTGATTCGCCAACTTGAAATCACATTTGGAATCCCATCGGGTCGATTCATCGAAAGATCGCTGTGAACGCTACTAGCCTCAAAGGAATTTCTAATTCGTTGATCGTTTCGGTCTCGGTTGTTGTGATTGAAATTAGCTTGTTCCAAATTATTTCGCGTTTCACGATGCGACTGAGCTGCATTATTTTCAGGAAATGTTGATCTATTCAACTGGCTGAACATCTGTGTCATTTGGTTTGTAACGGTTTCTGTCATTCTGGCTTGAAATTCTTGCATCTGTGTTACGTGTTTATGGTTCCCATCTGGGATTGAGAACATGGTTGAGAGCACGTTGGGTAAGTGTTGTTTTCCTGCAACCAATGTTGTACACAGGCCTTGTGAAAATTTACTTACAAGATGTTTTGATTAATTCCGACATTTTAAACGTTTTTGATCTTACGTTAGAGTATACGAGAATGAAATTTTAAACAAAATGTTGAATATAAGATACAAGAAATATGATCAACGAAAATAAATAATACGAAACAAGATATACGATATATGTATATGCGATAATAATATAATAAAGAAGGATTTGTTCAAAAACTGAAAGTCTGATATAGAACCTTCCTAGTATCAGAATTATAAATCCAAGGTATGAAGAATTCGAAGTGGAATGTTTTCAACTATAAAACAAAATGTTTTAAAGTGTCACATTTCTGCTGGTTTAACTCCGAACCTATTCAGAGTACCATCAAGGCCGAGTCAAAAATGAAATACCGACTGAATCTACTTATATACAAATTGAATAAATTATTTATTTTTGGGGAAGCTCGGATTTCAAACGACAGATGCCTGATCAGGCATCGGATTTGCCTCCATTGTTGGGCGCCACTTAATTCAGTAACGTTTACACTCAATTATTGACCTCGTTCTATACCCACCCTACCTGTGAAATCTAATTAAATTTTACCCATATGCAACCACTGCGCTACATACCCGAAAGTGCCCTCAAAGACATTACGAAGTAGTTCATTTTAAGCATCATTTACTTCTTCAAAAAACGAAATAAGGGTTCAGTTTGCTTAAATATTAAAGTTCTAAACCCTCGGCGTCTATATGTATGAAATTTTTTATAACAAGGAAGAAAGCAAACTTCGGTAAGCCGAAGTTCATATACCCTTGCAGCTATTGCAAGAATTAAACATTTTTGAAAACATTAAAATTTTGATTTACTTGCGTATATGTTTAAAAACATTGTAGCTATGATGATTTGCAGCTCAATTATTTGATAGTTATTTTCATTATTTCTATGGGAGCTATATAATATAGACGTCCGATTTTGATAAAATTTAAACCGTAAATCGGAAATATTTAACCATTACTAAACGTCGAAGAACTAAACAAAAAATTAAAAAACAGCAAAGCTATAATTTTTTTTCATTTATTTTTCCGATTGTTCCTATGGGAGCTATATGCTATAATCGTCCGATTTTGATGAAATTTAAATCGTAAATCGAAAATATTTAACCATTACTAAATGTCAAAGAACTAAACAAAAAATTAAAAAACAGCAAAGTTATAATTTTTTTTCATTTATTTTTCCGATTATTCCTATGGGAGCTATATGCTATAGTCGTCGGATCCGGCTCGTTCCGACTTTTATACTACCTGCAATAGAAAGACAACTTTTGGGAAAGTATCATGCAGATAGCTTTAAAACTGAGAGACTAGTTTGCGTAGAAACGGACGGACAGACGGACAGACGGACAGACGGACGGACAGACGGACATGGCTAGATCGACTCTCCTAGTGATGCTGATCAAGAATATATATACTTTATAGGGTCAGAGATGTCTCCTTCACTGCGTTGCAAACTTCTGACTGAAATTATAATACCCTCTGCAAGGGTATAAGAAGCAGGCTACTAAGAAGTAAAGAAACAAATTTTGCTTTATGTTAGCGATGGTCGTTAGGGACTACATTAGTTCCTTAGGTTTCACTTCAGAGTAGTGTATAGGAAATAGCAAATGGATCTTTATGAGATATTCATATTCAATTGGATTTCTAATTCAAAAGCAATCGGCTCTTAGTCAGGCCTCGTTAAATAAACAAGAGTATAAAAGGAGTGTACAGACTCACAAAAAATATATGGAGCTATGTGTCAGTTAAATGTTGACGGCTTGCGGTACTTACGCACGATCCAACGATGTCCTCAGGACTGATGACTGCTGAACTGATACGGACACAAACATTTTAATGTCAAGAATGCACACCAAGTTTTACACAATAATAGGGGTAGAATAAGTTTTTAAGTAAACGTTATTAACTATGCGAACAAAAGAAAGCCATTCCAAACTGCTCGTCGATATGATTACGCACGCATGAGTGTTTGTCGACCAAACCAAACACTTCTCGAAGCATCTTCGAGAGGTCGAAGGCAGTCGTGAAATTTTGTGAGGCTTCCAGCCTGCAGCAGAGAGTGGCAGGATACTGTTCTTGAATGAATGCGGCGACTTCTCCTGTTTCCTGCACGAAGATTGATCATGCTGACAGATCGTTCTGATATATGCGTTGCCAGCCTTGGCTGGGATGCGGACGCGACGTTTCGATGTGAAGACTGCTCCTGACTTCTGCACGCAGAACGGGGACGCTGGCAGAGCATTTTGATGCTTACATTGCCAGTTCTGGCTGAGTACAGATTGAGGATTATGAAGAAGCGTTCACACGCGTATGTTACGCCAACCTTGGCTGCACGCCACGCCAGGGAAGGGAGCAAAGAAAATGCGATCACCTACGCGCGGTTATTGTATCTATGATGCACAGGTGGAATATACTGTCAGCAAACAGAAACTTTCTGCGCTACCTGTGGCTGGAAACGCTGGACAGGCTACAAACAAAGCTGGCAATTTACTTTAAAAGCGTTTCAGGAATGTGTTTGAGGTTATGAAATACGCGTGTGACGCTGTGTGCATTAATATTATATTTTGCCAAATGAACAGAATCAACTACTCACCACAACAAGATTTAGCACAATTCTAGTTTTAATAATTCGGCAAGTCTTCTTAAAACTTGTATTCGATCGTTGTATACAAAAAATATATAAAAAATGTATATAAAATCCTCTAATTCACTGACTCCCATAAGTAACTCCTCTGTGCCGGTTCTTATTTACCTGGCATAACTATTTTTTGGTCTTTAATTCGACGGTCCCTGAGTGTTGTAAGCGTCAAATTGGGTTTTTTATTGTTGAACTTGCAACTAAATCACCTGCAACTTAAAACCTGTTAAATCAATCCATTTTGGAGATTTAGTTTTAATTTGTGACTAAAATCAACCCAGAGGAGGTCTCGTTATTCAAACATTCAAGGCAGTATATTGTCAAATCCAAATCGATGAGGTGTACTTAAGCGCCGCATTTTTGAATTGGAAATTTTTGACGTATTAGGTAAAACGACCTTAGCGTTTTACGTTGGGGGAAATGTTGCAGGAGAAAACATAATTTAAAAAACTTTCTTATTTCGAATGCGTTACACTATTGTGACCCACATTATAACAATCGCAAAAATAAATATTTAATAAAAATATTTCAAAGTTTTTTTAAATTTTCAAGTTACTCTCGCCGCCGATCTGATTTTCAGAATTACAAGAGTTGTGAATTTAAATTTGGTAGCGTTGTGAGGAGTTGAATAACTTCCCACAAGTAAGAAAGCAAGCAGAGTAAGCGCATGCAAGCAGTGACCAGTTAGCAGTTTCGCGGCGAATTCGCCCGTAGTAACGGTA
Organism: Drosophila elegans; assembly: GCF_018152505.1. NCBI lineage: Eukaryota > Metazoa > Arthropoda > Insecta > Diptera > Drosophilidae > Drosophila > Drosophila elegans. Next base: position 973,813 of record NW_024545601.1, on the reverse strand, counting down.
GTGCGGTAAGAGCGAGTGGTGCCTTGAGCACCAGACAAGGGTAGGGAGAATCCGAGAGGGACAGCGAAGGGCCGTGTGCAGAAGGAAGTAACGGGACGGCACCGGACCTGATATTGGTGCCGAGCGCAGAGGGCGAAAGGTCGAATGGTAAAATCGTGGACTTTGGCCCAGGAGGCAAGGAGACGCCGATAACTAGCGGTAAACAGAGGCCTATATAAGCAGGCCGAGCGCAGGAAGCTGGATCATTCGTTTTGTACCAGTCAATATGTAACAGCCATCAAGTGAACCAGTAACCAGTGAAAGAACGTGAAGAGCCGTGCGGTCATCCAGGTTACAAGATCGCTACGTCGAGACGTTCGGGACTTAGAGCAAATGTATCCGATTTGAGACACAGGTAGCTGAGGTCCTTACGGCATCACACGGCTAAGTTCAGGCGCTTTGTCACAACTTCTGTCGCGAATTGAACTTGGCATCCAACCCGGCGTGTCCGACAGAGTTGAACAAATAGAAGGAAAGTGGTCTTGAACTAGCTGCCTGCCTACAAGGACTGCATTGGCGAACTCCGGCGTATGCCTGACATCCTGCAGGAACTGTACAAGGTCCTGGTGCGACTAGCCCGGAATGACGCGCGTTTGTTCAGATGGTGTTTTGAAAGGCGTATGCGTTGAGAGCACAGCAGTTCAACTCTATAGTCCCAGAACGGCAGCTTAACGTATCGTGAGCGGTACGCCAACAAGGAGCAGAGCCAGTCGAGACATCCGGAGGCAGAGCGAGGACAACGAAGACACCCAGGACGACGAATATAAATACATCGAATTCTGAAGTCTGCGGCAAAGAGGGTAGGGTGGAATCGTTCGTCTAGAACCGGGCGTTTGACCCAGGGACTGCCGGAGTACGCCTGAACCGTCAGGTAGAAACTGAGCCGACATCCGGTGCGACCGGCCGGGACAGAGCAAGGGACAGGAGGCTGAGGCTGCGAGAGGCAGATCCTTGAGATCACAGTGCCTGTTCACCCTAGTCTGGGAACGGTGACGCATCCCTAAGCCCTGTAATCCCGGCGAGCCAAAGGCAACAGAAGGCATCGCGAGCGAAACCGGCGAGGGAGACACCACTTCGCAACAAGCACAACCCCTCGAGGCGTTCAACGTGGAAAAGAGCCGACGGCGGAGCATATTTCCCCATTGTCAGTACAAAACCCCGGCCGAGGGTCAAGTCGGCGAATAAGAAATCTTCGTATTTTCCCAGTCTTTCTGTGCGTTTTCACTGATCAATAGGGTGGTCACGTTTATATAAATTTGGTGGGACGAACACTTACATCTTCTGAGCTAGCCGCACAACATTCGTAGCGAGCGGATAAACCAAGAAAATTAGTTTATTATGATAACGTAATCTCAAGGAAAACAAAATAAACGAATTTGTTGTTTTAATCTATATTTTCAATGTTCAATTATATTTATTGTTGGAATTTGGCTTCTCAGAAACTGTTCATCTGCGCTGATATTATCTGGAACATACTCTTCATCGAGCCATTGGAGGTCTGCCCATCCTGAGTATGATTGTACCAAAGACATTCTCCCTTTCGCCACCAAACAAATTATTGAACAAATGCTTTTAAGAAGAAACTCTTTATAAAATGATTACGAAATCATTGCCCAAGACCCCCGCCCTCCCCATGTAATAAAACATAATAAATTCCTTGTCATGACTGCCTACTCTCAAAAAATCATTCTCAATTTACATAAAATTCTTTTCAATTTCAGTATTAAGCACAGAATATACAACAGTCTGCATCAACTGTAAGCAGTTAGGGCCAAACAACTAAATGAAGCCGTGTGATGTAAATGGTAGTGATCGCATTAAAATCATTAAGTCTGAGGTTTGATTCCACCCGAGGTAAATGATGTGTATGCTTTTATAAATGACTAGCAAGCCCGGTGAACTCCGTTTAGCCACCAGATGGTTCCGTTTTATGTAACTTTTCGTTTGGTTTCGTTCACAACAGTAATGAATTCATTTCGATTACAAAAATTATATGTTATTTAGTTGATATTCTGTAAGTAAATGAAAGTAAATCCAAAGTAACTACTGAATCGAAGCGTTATAAGTGTCCGCAAACAATCCGTTTCATTGAAGTTAAACCAATTTTTTGGTTTTTTGGTCTGACGTTAATACAAACACGTAGCAGCCCATGTGAAAAACAAAGATTTTCTAAATTAATCCCGCAAAAACTAAGCGATCTGCCCCTTTCGACTTTTTAATTGTCATTGCGAACGCAAGGCAAACTGGGAGTTGCAATCGTTTGAAGTCAAACGGAAGATCAGTCGGAATCATTGGTATTCGAGGAATACATACATTTCCACCTGCGTACTTTCCGTTTATAATGGTTGTCTCAATCAAATTCGGCATAAGTCTTTTTATCGAAAGTCGAGTACCGTTACAAAGTCGCGGTGGATTCAAATTACGCAATATCATAATAACTGTACCAACTTTGAGTTGCAAGTTATGTGGTGGAAATCCTGGTGACTCCATCATCATCATTTGTTATGGAATCAAGGGAATTGTAAGTCACCAAATCGCAAGCAAGTTTTGCTTGAATTGTGGACTTCAGGGCGTTTACATCATTATTCTTTGTGGCAAGAATTGCTCGTTGACTTAACCAAGCAGAATTCTGATCACTAATGTTTGAGAAAACATTTTCAATAAGAGCTAATTAAGGGTCTACACATCGGCAAAAGTCGTTGGTAAGAGTAATTAATCCAGATGTCGCATCAACTGGGACTTTTCCATTTCCAACAGCTAACAATTGTTTGGAAAATTGTGCAGCACTTTGATCCTTTTGAAGTTGAACTCTCATATTAGTGGATAGCAATAATGATTTTACGTTATTCCATAAAGGTGTTGCCTTTAGGCAATCATTCAATTCTACTGCAGGCGTTCCACGGGGAATTACTGGCAACGTCTGCCTGGAATCGCCTGCCAATAATATCACCAAGCCGCCAAAGATGTTGTTATTTCGCAGAAGGTCCTTCAATGTAAAGTAAAGTGCTTCAAGTGATTTCTTATGTGCCATTATGCACTCTCCCCAAATGTGTTGCAATTCATTGTGTTGGTGCGAGTGATTACCTTGCAAGTCGGCATGAAGCAGCCTTCTCGAATGAATGAATGAATGAAGTCATGCGAAAGCAGTTATTGTATTCAAAGTAGTCTTGAAGAAAATGGCTGAAATCGGTATCTCTTCCATCGAACAATAGTTTTTGAACTTTAACGCATTGCAATATCGGCATTGTCCTCATTAGTCCAATATCTAAATTTTCGTCATCACTGTAGTTCGCAGTGGGATCGTGTCCTCACGCGTTGTCCCAATCGAGCATTTTCTCTTATTATATTTTGTCTTTCTTCGAATACACTTCTGTGAATACACTTGTCGCTGGCTTGAATGACTTGTGCGGCGACCGATGCTCGCACGTCGTCCTCTATGCATTTTTGACTACGGACAGAGTGGTGAATTCAACCTCAAATGCACGATCCACATAATTTACACACTTCAACTTACAACCTTAAATACAAATGCCTACTGTTGAAATTAAATACAAATTTGAACAATACACGTGATTAATTTGATAGATACCAATTGAAATGTTAGGAAATGTTAAAAATTTGGTTTTCACAATTTGACAGAGAACGTAGTGTAGCTGTCAAACAATGCATCACGCACCGGCGCCATCTACTTAACAGATTGGTTTGTAGTAAATTATATGTATCAGAGATGGCGCTGTATGTTAAAAAAGATTTTCCTGCTTTTCGGTTAAAATT